>NC_056743.1:831867585-832132272 GCF_019279795.1 Protopterus annectens | reverse complement strand
ATTATATATATATATATATATATATATATATGTGTGTATGTGTATATATGTATATATATATGTATATGTATATATATATATATGTGTGTGTGTGTGTGTGTGTGTATATATATATATATATATATATATATATGTATGTGTGTGTGTGTGTGTGTATATATATATATATATATATATATATATATATATATTCTTAATTAAACCGAGTAAAACTGATGAAGAAATCGTAATAAATGCATATAAACTTCATATGAAAAAAATAAACAAAATAAACTAAAGAAATTACGAATGTATCCCACAGTGTTAGATTAAGCTTTTGTCTTTTTATTCAGTATCGGAACATCATCAAAATGGATCAAATGTCAAGTGGCAATGTATAAAATAACCATAACAGGCTCATCGATATTTAAATATAGACAAACGAGCCATTAGTGATAAACAATACTAAATACACATATACATATTCATAAGGACAAACCTTATCCTGTAATCAGTAAAACAGCTTTGATAAACAGAACTTAGAAAATGTATGTATATCTCAGTCTTACCATAGAAGTGTGTGTGTGTGTGTTTTAGAATATACAAGTGTAAATATCTTGACAGCATATGAAACGTATATAACTCAGTGAACCCCTAAAAAACTAAAATATATGTAATTATTGGAACCGTTTAAGGGCACATCTTAAGTTGAGAGATTCATTCAGGCCTGGAAAAAAACTCAGCTTTTAAACATAACTGCCATTTCAATTCCTGCAGTTGCAATTTACAGTCACCATCTCCAAAGAAAACTTCAATCTGTTCCAGTACCATAAACTTAAAATCTTTAAAACCATTACATAATACACTGTGTTTACTAATAGCATTCATAGGGTCCCTGTTCCTAATGGCACCACAATGCTCCTTCATTCTGTCACTTAATTTTCTGACAAGTTTTTTCCACATAAAAGTTAGCACATGTGTAACAGACAGCACAGTAAACAACCATAACAGAATTACAATCAAAGTTTTTATCAAAAGAGACTGTAATATTACAGTGTGGAAAGGTGTAAGAAGCCCCTTTCAAAATATACTTACAACATACACATTTTCCACACTCAGTCATACCCTTCTCTGAAATGTCATGTAAAGTAGGTGTTAGACTAAATGGTTTGTCATTTTTTTCAAAAAATGTTTTTAAAGTCTTGGTCCTCTTGTATGTGGTTAAAGGTGCAGACCCCAAATTTGTTCCAATGTTAGGATCACATAGTAAAATTTTCCAATTATTAGATAACATAAAGTATGTAAAGTGTCCACTACATTATTCTGTACAGAATGTGTAGGAGTAAAACCATGTGTAACAGTTGGTTTAAAAATGTTCTGCCTGTCAGTTGTGATCTGGGTTCTAATTGAGTTGATCAAAGATGAAGGATAGTTTTTCTGTGTGAATAACATAGATAAAAAATGACATTCTTTCTGAAAAGTGTCGTCGTTACTAATTAATCTAGAAATTCTAATGAATTGGCTTTTCACTACATTTTTCTTCATGAAAAACGGATGCGAGCTGTTAAAATCCAAATGGTTATTCCTGAATGTATTTTTTCTGTGAATAGAAGATTCAAAACAATTGTTACATCTATTAATGGAAATGTTAATGTCCAGAAAAGAAATAGTGTCACCATGGTTACCTATTACAAATTTTAGGAACCCAATGCTTTCAGACAACCTGTCCACAAATACAAGCAGTTGGTCCATACTACCTTCCCATAGGAAAAAAATGTCATCTATAAATCTCTTGTAACATTTCGTCTGAAAAAATCCAGGTAGGTGAATTAAAGTGTCCGGCTCCCATTCGGTAAGAACCAAGTTTGCCTAGTACCAACCTATGAACACCAGAAAAGCAGGTACAAAATTAAGCCCTTTATTCAGTAATTGCAGTTCAGCCTGTGCCAGAGATATGGATGAAATGTTCGATACATTGGTACATGTATTCATTTGTGTGGCATGATCTGGAGTAATGTTTCCACATACATACAACAAAATTAATGTTCGATCAAATGACCATGCAGTTCGTTCTTTCATGCAAGTGAATGCACAGTAGAATCAACAAAAAACTTATATGTGTGATATATATATAGATATATATGTGTGTGTGTGTGTGTGTGTGTGTGTGTGTGTGTGTGTGTGTGTGTGTGTGTGTGTGTGTATGTATATGTACTTATATATGTGCTTCTGTATCACTGTTACAGTATTCTTAACCTTAGGGAACTCCTGACAAAGATAGCCCAGCTTTTGTCCAGTGTATCAAAGCCTTAAGATCTTGTGTGTACTGCATGCACATGTACGCTCCCCACCCAGGATATAGGGCATAAAGGTGGCATATGGACACAGTTACCCATAGTTTCTTTGCTGCCATTCCAACACCATCATCACTTGCTGGTCTGAACACCCTTTGCTATATTGAATACCTAGCCATCAGATAACTGCTCTGTTGTGGTATTTTTTTCTTTTTGCTCTTGGTCTTTTCCTTTGGTTTCCCTGGATTTCATGTCATCCAAGAAGGGAAATGTCAGTGTGGGAGGCAGATTCTCCACAAGGATCATCACAAACAGTGTCTTTTTTGTTTGGGTGCTTCCCATGACCATACCTCCATGTAGTATTTGTAAGGCATTTTTACCTAAGACTGTTAGAAGCCAGTTGTCTTCTCTGGCAGTTTATCTTGTTTACCAGAGGCTTAAACAGTTAGCTCAGGGTAGCATGGTGGAATCTATTAACCCCTAGGTACTCCCAGTAAGCAAGAAACCAGATTCTTTAGTGAGCCAGCCTCCACCAGATATCTCTCTGGAAGTGGGTGAAACTCTGTAAGCCATCTCGTGTTAACTTTGTATTCCTCTGCCATTACCCATTGGAGGGCAGGATTGATCCTTCTTTTCGCATGTCCTCTGAGACTTTGCAAGTGTCTGCCCCAATGTCAAGGTGGAACCATGGTTGAATATCTTGGAGGGCCCTAGAGGGATTCTGCAGATTCTGATCAGGGAAGAGGTTCCAGATATTCTTATTTAATCATTTCACTTTTCCAGCCTCCAGTGTTTTAGGGCTGATGTCTCTAACATTTTTATTTATTTTATTTATTTTTTATTTTACATTTGTTGACCGGGCTAGTCCAACTGGATATATTTCCATTTTCAGCAGAGGCCCGGGGAGAAAAGCTCCACATTTAAACAAAAGGAAATACATTTTAAGCACAAATATCATTATACACATTATTACCTATTTCTAAAACAAGAATAGAAGAGTAAGAGCAGGGCAAGAGAAAAGAAAGAAAGTTAACAAAAGAAAGAAGAGGAAGTAGACTTTCTAGGGAAAAAGTATCATCATGATGAACATACTAACATGTTTTAATACCAAGAAGAGAGATTAAAGATTAAGGAGAGAGAAGCAGCGAAAAGTGAGAGAGCAAAAATAAAGAGACAAATACTTGTTTGAAAGAGATTTGTAGCCATAAGGAGGAAAGATGAAGAGGAGGAGTTTAAAGAGGTAGAGATAGAAAGGTAAAGAGAGGAAGCAGGATGGAGAGAAAAGTAGGGAGAGAAAGATGGATTAGATGAAGCAAATTACTTTAGTCAGGATTAGAGCAGGGACACATCCAGTGGCTTTTAAGGTAAATTCTGAGTTTTTGTTTAAACAGAACAGTAGATGCAATGGAAGTAAGTTCAGTAGGCAGTTGATTCCAGTGTTTTCCAATAGTATTAGAGAAAAGGGAATCACCTGCAAGGTTATTGGATTTGGTTAAGGTAACTAGCAGCTTACTTGATGAACGGAGGGAGTTCAGATTAGAGTAGGGGGTTATGAGGTTGGAGAGTATAGGTGTGTTATGAGGTTGGTAGAATGCTCTTTGGACAAAAGTCAGTTGGGACTGAAGCAACATATTTGACAGTTCAAGCCAGTTAAGTTGCTGCAGGTTCAGACAGTGGTGAGCTCTGAAGGGTTTACCAGTGACAAATCTAGCTATATTATTGTACGTGGACGATAATTTTGAGAGATTATTTTTCTTAAGGTTAGTATAGATTGGTGAGGCGTAGAGAAGAGTCGAGATAAGATGAGAGTGGGCAAGAGTAGCTTTTAATTCTATAGAGAGAGCCGAGTTTCCTATTTACAGATTTAATGGTATTGTTGATATGACAATCAAAGGTAAGGTTGTTGTCAATCGTGACACCTAGCAGTTTGGTATTGGTGTCAGGTGATATAATGGTTCCATTGTTAGATAGGATAGTAAAGTCTAATGTAGGGGATCTGGTAGTGGGCTTAAAGAGTAGGAGTTTGGTTTTTTTAGCGTTTAGGAGTAGGCAGCGTTTTGAGAACCAAGTTTCAACTTTAGAGAAAACAGCTTGAGTACTAGTTTGAAGTTCAGAGATGGATTTAGCAGAGCAAATTAATGTGGAATCATCAGCATATTGTATACAAGTAGCCTGGGGGATAGCTGTTTGTAAGTCATTTATAAAGAGGGAGAAAAGAAGTGGTCCAAGAATAGAGCCTTGGGGGACGCCAAGTGAAATTGGGAGAAGGGATGAGAGTTTATTATCCCAGAGAACGGCTTGTTTCCTGTTTGTAAGATAGGAGCAAAACCAGTGCACAGCCTTAGATTCTAAGGAGAGAGATTCAAGAATTTTTAAGAGAATAGAGTGGTTGACCATATCAAAGGCTTTAGACAGATCAATGAAGAGAGCTGAAGACAGGATGTTATTATTTTGGTTCTTGTTAATAAGGTCTGTAAAGGTGGTTGTGCTATGAAAAGGCCTAAAGCCATGTTGACAGGGGGTGAGAATGTTGTTGTTTATTAGGTGGTCCATTAACTGATAATGGACACATTTTTCCATATTTTTTGCTAGTGGGGACAAGAGAGCAATGGGCCTATAATTAGAGTATTCATAGGAGTTACCTCCTTTGTGTAAGGGTATGATGTGAGAGATTTTCCAGATGTCAGGAATGGTTTCTTCATTTATAGTTCTGTTAATGAGAATAGATATGGGGTAGGCAATTTCAGAGGCTGCTTTTTGAAGGAATTCGGATGGGAGTTGGTCCGCTGAGGGGGTGCATGGTTTGAGTTTGTGAATACATTTTTGTATAATGGCAGTGGAGATGGGTTGTAGCCTAAAGGTTGGTAGCTTGGAGGAGGCGGGGTCAGGGATACTAGTGTTGTCACTAGAGAGGTGCGAGGCCAAAGAGTTAATAGTATCAATAAAGAAAGAGTTGAAAGTGTTGGCAGTATCAAGGGTGGAATTCTTTTCAGATCCGGTAGGGGAAGGAGTGGTAGTCTGTCCAGGGTGTAGAAGCCTGTTATGGGTTGACCAGAAGTTTTGAGGGTTATTGTGGTTAGCTTGTTGGAGATTACTATAATAACTTATTTTATCAGAGAAAATAGCTTTTTTGGTACAGTTTCTTAGATGTCTAAAGGTCTGTTGGTCTGCACTAGATTTGCTAGCTCGCCATTTTTTCCATGCTTTGTTTCTAAGTAACATTTTTTGTCTTGTATCTTTAGATAGCCAGGGGGCAGGTTTAGATTTAATTTGGATGGAGCGTGATGGTGCATGATTATCTAGAATAGTTAGGAAAGTGGTGTTGAAGTAAAGCACAGCTTCTTCAAGGGGAAGTGTCTTTAGTGGGTTCCAATTGCAGGCCTTTAGTTCAGTTCTAAATTGAGTAGGGTTGAAACATTTGAGATTGCGTAGGGTCCTATAGATAGGTGTATTGTTAGAGGCATTTCTTTGCCTAATAATAAAGGTTAGATTGTGATCACTAAAGTCATCAGGTACTGTTCCAGACTGATATTTAAGTTGAGGTTTGTTAATAAGTATCCAATCTAGAGTACTTTCTTTGTTGTTAGATTTATTAATTCTAGTGGAGGTGTTTATTATTTGACTAAAGCCATAGAGGTTGATATGGGAAGCTGGGTTATTAGTAGTTAAAGAGGACCAGTCCAGATTGAGGTCACCAAGAATTATGGTTTCTTGTGGATAGGAGGTGGTGAGCCAACTAAGGATATTTTCTATTGTAATGGAATTATTTCCAGGAGGTAGATATATACAGATAATATAGATGGACTTTTTAGGGTTTAGTTGCACCTTCGAGATGAGAAGTTCAGTCTTATTACTGTCTGGGTTATCATAGGGTATTAATGTTACACTAAGTTCTGTTTTGAATAGAATTGCAACTCCTCCGCCTTTTTTAGTATTGCGGTCAAGTCTTAGGATGTTATAACCTGGAGGTAGGATTACATTATCTTTAGTAAAGGGTTTCAACCAGGTTTCAGTTAAACAGAGAATATCAAAGGAGTGATGTTGAAGAAGGGAGTGGAGATGGGTGATTTTGTTATTGACACTTCGTATATTAAGGTGACCTATGAGTAGAGTATTTGGATTAGAGGTTGGCAGTGGTAGGGAAGAGTTTAGTGAAGTGGTTGCCTCATCAGATGAAGTGGTTAAGGCCCCTGGGTTGGGGTGGATGTCCCCGTCTACTAAGATAGAATGCTTATGTTTGAGATAAGCTGTGATGGGCGAGTACAGTGAGTATCTTGGTTTCTTAATCAAGAGATTTAGAATTTTAATGTGAAACAGTCTGTGATATCTGGCAAGTAGGTAGCTAGGGATAAATGTAATGTTTAAATGAATCAATTTTACGCTTAAGAAATCAGAGGCAGTATGTTTGGGAGAGAAATTAAAGTGGTAATTGGGATTTGATTCATAACAGGTTAGGAAGTAGGGTAGTGTGAGGGCCAGAGAAATAATAAGTAGAAGTGTTAGCTTATTTAGAGTAGTTACTGTTACAGGGGTCGTAGATAATGGTTTGTAAGTTTTGGTAGACATGTTGAGGTGTGACAGAGAGGAGTAGACTAGATATGGGTTTAGCGTATAGAGTGTGTAATTATAACATGAAAAGAAAGAAGACTAAACTTTCTTCTATATGCCCCAAAGACCCTCAGAGGGAGTGGCAGGAGTTTACTCAGGGCCTGTTTAATGCCTTAATGGTCCTGAAACCTCCCCAAGGGGTTTCTGTGCCTAACCCCTCCCCCCATTGGACTTCAACTTCTTTCAAAAGGCATAGAGAACCTGATTCCTTGGATGAGGATTTGGAATCTGATGGAGTGTCCTTATCTAACTCTTCCAAAATGCTTTCTTTGTCTTATGGCTCTGATGAGGAGGAGTCCATTAACCCTGAGTCTCCTTTTGAGAAGTTTTCTTTTGGGACACAGTAGCCAGAGTGATGGAATACTTTAAATGGGATTCTTCTCGGGTGTCTGATATCCAGAAGGGGTGTTATAAGGTGGACACTCCTAAATCTTCTGCAGTACCTCCAGTGTTGGCTGTAGTGTTGGACACCTTTATAGCTGCCTCCAAGACTCATGATTATCAGTCCCCTGCTTCAAAGAAACCTGACAGATTCAAAGAAACCTGACAGATTCTATAAGGTTTCCGAGGATTGTCAACTCCTGAGTGTCCTTCTGCTGATCCTACTGTGATGTCTGTTTCCTCTGACAAGCCTTCTAAGCTTTTGCCCTCTACCAAGCTTCTGCCTTTTCAAATGAGGATAGTAGGACTATGGAGAGAATGGGTAAGAAGGTCTATACTGCTTCCACTTTGGCCTTTAGGGCCATTAATTACAAGACTCATATGAGCAGAAATGCTTGTCCTTGATTGCTCAGACTTGTCAGGTTATTTCTGACCTCCCTGATTCTGAAGCAGAGTCTTCTGCTCTATCTATTTTGGGTTCTGCCTCTCAGGTGGCTTGCCACTCTATCAAGTGCAGCTGTGATGCTGCTGATGCCTCTTCCAGAGCTGCTGTCTTTGGGTTTGTCATGAGGTGTTACTCTTTGCTTCACCTGCAATCATTACCTGAAGAGATTAAGGCCAAGTTGCTGGATGCTCCTTTGGGACTGCTTCAGTTGATGTTTAAGTCTCTTCAAGAAAAAGATAAAGCTTTGCAGGACCTTAAACATCTTTTTATGTCCCCAGTCCCTAAGATATAGAGGTACTGCCCTGCTAGGTCTACTTTTCTTTTCAGGCAACCTTGTTAGGCCACTAAAGGCAGGAAGGGTGGTAGACATGCTCCTCCTGCTAAGTCTCCTCAAACTGCTGTGGCTCAGAAGCCTCTTTATTTAACAAGCCTACTACTTTTTGACATTTTGCCACCCGTAATCTTGGCCATGTTCCCTTGTCCCTTTGCCTCTCCCTCTGTCTTCCAAACTGGTAACTCCTCACCTCAGATTCTTGGGTTGTGTCCATCATCTGTCAGCATTACTTCATAGTGTGGAAGTCCCTCCCTTCTTTTTCAGGGATTCCTCAGCCTCCTCAAGAAAAGCTTTCTCATTGCTCAGAGGTTCTTGGGTCCCTGGTGGACCAGGAAACTATTCAGCCTGTCCCTCCTTCCCAAGTAGGAAAAGGATTTTACTCCAAATGTTCCTGGTTCATCAAAAAGGGAGGGCTCTTGGAGGCCAATTCTGAATCTCTCCTTGCTCATCACCTTTCGTAAGGTCCTTCTATTTGGATGATTTCTCTTCAAACCCTTTTCCTGTGTTGCTGCCTCAGGCTTTTCTGGAGTCCTTGGATCTGAAGGATGCTTACCTTCATATTCCTATTCACCCTCTTTTCAGGAAGTTTTTACATTTCTCTGTTTCTTCCTGTCATTTTCAGTTCTCTGCTTTGCTCTTTAGCCTCTCTACTGCCCCAGGGGCATTCACAAAATGCCTAGCTTTTGTGATTGCCTTTTGCAGGCTCCAAGGCATTCATATTTTCCTTATTTAGATGACCTGTTGATTCAGGCACCTTCTACCAGATGCCTGATACAGGCTCTAAGGTATGCTATATCTCCTTTGTAGTGTGGGGTACACTATCAACTTCCAAAGTCTATCCTGACTCCTCCTCGGGATCATGTGTACTTGGGCTGCAGGAATCGGACAGTGCCAATGTTGGTGTCTCTCCTACCTCCAAGGTGTTGTCCTTCACAGAGTTCTTTCACTCTCTTTCCTCTGCCTGCCATTACAACCAGAGAAATTCTTCAGACCCTGGGATTCATGGCCATTTCTATTCCAGTGCTGTCTGTTGCCAAACTGCATATATGCAAGCTTCAGTGATACTTCATCAGTTTAGCTTCAACATTGCCACCCTTTGGATTTCACAGTGAAACCTTCCTTCCTTGTCTCAAGCAGGAATTTGAGTGTTGGATTCAGCAACTTGCCATCAACCCAAGCCTGCCCTTTCAGAGTCTGGTGCCTTCTCAAGAACTGTTCACTCATGTCTCAGACATGGTGTGAGGAGCTTCTTGTGGTCATCTGAAAAATCAGTGATGTTCTTAGTGTTTCACTGTTGCACTCATTACACTTGGGTAATCCTGCTGGCAGGTTGCCCTCAGCCAGCCTGAATTCCAAACTCTTGGGTCCTGCGTCGGCTGCTGTCGTCCCTTCCCTGACATCAGGTCATCAGGGGTATAAAAGAAGAAGCTGACGCCATTTTCTTTAGTCTTTCTTGCCGCATGGTGCCCGAAGCAGAAGCAGTTCGCAAGTGCCAGTCGGCCGACTCCTGAGATTTTCATGTTCGAGTTTCAGATCTGAAGTCTTCAATAAAGCTAAGTACCCCGTTGGGGAAACTTTTTCCTTTTCTTGCTCCAGACCAATGTCAGAAAAAGTTAATAATTGTATTTCTTGTGGTAAGCAAATACCGCATAAGGATTTTCACTCTTACTGCATTCCTTGCCTAGGCCCTGATCACAACATTGCTGGTTGTCGATTTTGTGCTAGATTTAACAAATGCACTATTAAATGTCGGTACAACTTTGCGTTACAGTTTTTTGGTAAAAGGTTTAATTACCCAGAAATGTCATCGGATAGCCATCCAACTACTGGAGTTTACAAAAAGCACAAAGAAAGGGACAGGGAAAGGCAACTGAGGCCCAAATCTGACGACAAAACAGCTCCTAAGCTAGTCGCCGGTTCTCAGTGAGGCGCTTTCGCAGCCCCTGACACCCACTACGTTAGAGTCCCAGACTGCTACCAATTCCCACATGGAGTCGGCCTTGCCGCTTTTTACTCAAGGTATTGGAGCCACGGAAGTTAATCCCTCAGATGGGTCCAGAGCCGCTGAGCAAGTACCGGCTTCTGAAGGTGTATTCAGACCTAAACATTTTTATGTTAAAGCAGTTTCCAAAGCAAAGGCTAAAGCATCGCCCAAGGAAAAGAGACAAAGCCAAGAGCCACATGTACAGGCCTCTATCCCCAAAAAAGATGATCAAAATGGCCGATGACTTGATTACCTTGATCAGGGGTTCCCATCCCCCTCCAGATAAGCGGCCTAGGCAAGACATTGACTATGAGTCTTCAGATCAGGTTTCTATTTCTTCTGATTCCTCTTCTGATCAGGGATATTTTTTACCCCCCTATGAGGATTCTGATGCTGAAGAATCCATCTCTTCAGCATCTCCTCCTGAGGATTATTCTTTTGGGGAAACCTTACATTCCATGAGGGAGCATTTTCATTGGGAAAGCCAAGGTTTTCTGATAGGGATTCTAGGGCACTGGATAGATGGGGAAAGAAGGTTTACACTTCTACATCTTTGGCTACAAGAGCCTTAAATTGTCAGTTTCATATGCTCAAATTTCTGCAACACCTCATGGGGTTGCTTAAACAGAAAATGTCACTCTGAGAGTGTAGAAAACAAGGAAATGCAGGATTTATTGCCTGCAGCTGAACAGGTTGGAAAGCATACTTTGCAATGTGGTTTTGATTCTTTGGAGGCCTCCTGCAGGGCCGCTGTTACGGGTCCTGTAATTACGAGGCATGCTTGGTTAAAGGAACAAAATCTGCCTGATCATGTTAAAGCCAAATTACTAGATGCACCTTTACAGCCTGATAATTTGTTTGGTGTCAAGGCAGAAGAGGTTTTTAAAGAAAATGGAGGACAAAGCTAAATGTATGCAAACTGTTAAAGATTTTTTACAAGTACAGTCGCCTAGGTTTAGTAGACACTGGCCTACAAAAAATTGGTCCTTTCCATTGTCAGACAGACCTCAAAGGGGCAGATCCAGACGCCCATGGGGCAGATTCTAGTCTCAAGGTTCATACAGATCTAAGCAGTGGGGCGCTTCTACCTCCAAAATTGGAGAAGATAAACCACAAGCATACAGAAAACAAACCCAATGACTTCCCCCTGCCTGCACCAAGCACTTATCTTCTGACAGCACCCTTAGGGGGGAAATTAGCTCTTTTTGCTCAAAATTGGCACATGATAACCCAAGACAAGTAGGTTCTAAATATTGTGTCACAAGGCTACAAGTTCCATTTTCATACTCTGCCAAAGGCAAAACAGCTGGCCAGATCTGCAAAAAAATCAATGGGCAGAGGCACAAAAACAATGGACATGGGGGCCATTCAACGAGTACCACAGAAAGAGCCGGGACAAGGTTTTTATTCAGGACTATTCTTGGTTTCCAGAAAGGACAAGGCCTGGAGGCTGATACTGGACCTATCTATTCTGAACACATTCCTGGATATTCCCAAATTCAAAATGTTGACCATGCAGCAGCTACTGCCCATGCTGGGCAAGAATACTTGGCTCGTGACTCTAGCCCTAAAAGAGGCATACCTGCATGTCCAAATCAGACAGTCATGCAGAAGATACCTCAGATTCAAGGCTGGTTCAATGCACTACCAGTTCTCTGCACTGCCCTTTGGCTTATCTACTGAGCCCAGGGTCTTTACAAAATGCTTGGCACCAGTAATTGTATTCTGCAGACAGAGGAATACAAATATATCCTTACTTGGATGACTGCCTGATTCAAACAGAGGACAGAGTCACTCTTCTTCAACATCTGGCATTTGTGAAAAGGCTGTTAACATGCCTAGGGTACACAGTCACCAAAGAGAAATCAAACCTAGTACCCTCTCAAGAAATAATATTCCTGGGTGCAAGCTTAAATACAACTGCCCAGATGGCTTATCTCACGCCAGACAAACAACTGCAACTGACTACCTATTTCAAAATGTTGGCAACAAAGGCCCAGTTATCTGCAAGAAAATTTATGCAGGCTTTGGGCTTCATGGCATCCTGCATCTTATTAATTCCATATGCAAGACTGCATATTAGGAAACTTCAATGGTACCTAAAAAGTGTTTGGAATCAACATGGTCACAGCCTGGAAACAATCATAAATTTCATCCCCTGACTGCAACAGGAGTTTTGATGGTGGGCAAAGGATTGTCACCAGAACAAGGGACAAAGGGACAACCATTCATACTCCCACCAGCCAGGCAAACAATAACAATGGATGCATCAGAGTACCCCTGGGGGGGCACACATGGAAGGAAGGTGCATTCAAGGAACATGGTCTTCAAGTCAATTGCATCTACATATCAATCAAAAAGAGATGCTAGCTGTTCAAAATGCCCTGACAGCCTTTAAGGACCTACTTCATCCAGGACAACTACTGATAGACAGACAACACCACGGTCATTTGGTATATAAACAAGCAAGGGGGCACACATTCTTACCCCCTTTGCAGACTAGCTATGACTCTGTGGGACACAGCTTTGACTTACCAAATACATCTGCAAACACAATTCCTGCCAGGAAAGAAAAATACTCTGGTAGACGAACTAAGCAGAAACCTTATGGATCCCCACGAATGGAAACTGGATCTGCAATTCTTCAGCATGATAACAAGGGCATGGGGATGTCCGGACATAGATCTTTTTGCTTCCCCCTCACAATCATCAATTGCAAAGATTCTGCACAAGGAATTACCACAGACAAACATGGAAAGTGGACACCCTTTCTTTCAGCTGGCAAAACCTGTCAGTGTATGCTTTTCCTCCCCTACCTCTCCTCCCCAAGGTACTCCAAAAGGTCAGACAGGAGAAGCCAAAGATGATACTGATTGCCCCAGACTGGCCATGCCAGTACTGGTATCCAATCTTAAGGAACTTGTCTCTGTACCCAGCTTGGACTTTACCTCAAATACCTCATCTGCTGTCCCAGCAAAACAATCAGATCCTGCACAGCCAACTCAAGACATTAAACTTGGCAGCATGGCAGATAATGTAGTCATTCAAAATACACCCCTCAGCAAAGCAGTGTGATGGATGTCATCTTGGAAGCCAGAAGGCCTAGTACTAGAAAGTCTTATGCTGGAAAATGGAAAAGATTCTGTGCTTGGAACCAAACAAAAGGAATTGATGCAGAGATCCCAAATATTCCTCAGATATTGCAATACTTAATTGAGATGTCGGACAATGGCCTATCTTTTCCATCAATCAAAATTCATGCCTGAGCCATTTTAGCTCACTACAATACAGAGCCACCACTTTTTTCTCATCCTTTATTAAAGCAGTACCTCAGAGGGGCAAAAAATGTAAGTCCTCCAAGGAGATTACCGATTCCTGCATGTCTTGGAAAAGCTCACCCTGCCTCCTTTTGAACCAGCTGCTACTCACACCATCAGACATCAGATCACATTGACATCAAAGAGGTGACAGCTCTGATTCTGGCTATTCAGGCTTTCCACCTCATGCTCTGTCTAGGCCCTATGAAGGTTTATACAGACAACACCAATGTAATGTGGTATGTCAACAAGCAAGGGCACACAAAGTCTTGTCTTGTTTGTAGGCTGGCTCTTCAGGCATGGAATTCTGGCTCTCAGTTATCAGCTAACACTTCAGCTAGTGTCTATTCCTTCCGAACACAATCTAGTGGTGAACTCTTTGAGCAGGACCGAAACACAGGCTCTCAGCTGGATGCTTCACAGAGATATGTTTCTAGACATTGTCCATCAGTGGGGTATTCCTCAGGTAGATCTTTTGCCACCTGTCTGAACAGACAGCTCCCTGTCTTTTGTTCTTGAGTGCCATGTCATCTGGCATGGAAGATGGTTGCCCTTTCTTTCTTTTTTTTTTTTTTTAATTGCTCCAAGTCTTTTGGGTTTCTAATACCATGACAGGAATGGACCCCATTCCTAAGTCAAAGTATGATTAAAGTTCATGAAATTAGTATTGTTTCACTCTCTAATGTCAGCCAAAAGTGCTCTTCACAGCACCCGCGATGTGGCCAGTAATGATGACTCCTGCGATTTGTATGGTGTTACATGAATTGGTAACATATCTAAATACATTTGTAAATTCTTTTTTATAAGACCCATTGCTCCTACTACTATTGGAAGTGTCTGGATATCTTTCTTCCACATGGCTGTCATTTATGCCTGCAGATCCAGGTATTTTATGACTTTGTCTCTCTCTGTAGGTGATTCCAATGATCAATGATACTTTTGTCTTCTTTTCTTGGACCACTATATCCGGTTTTCTAGCATCTATCTTTTGAACAGTTGGTAATGGGTAATCCCATGTGATACAAACCTCATCATTTTCTATGATTCTTTGTGGCTCATGTTTCCAGTGTTTTTTCAGCCACTTCGATACCATAATGTTTGCACAATTTCCTGTGTAACAGTCTCACCACATTATTATGCCTTTCAGTATACAGTCCCTCTGCCATTAGTGCATCGCAACCAGCAACAAGGTGTGTGATTGTTTCCAGTTCGGTTTTACAGAACCTGCATTTGTCTGATGTTCTTCGTGTTTCACTGTTGCAGTCATAACTGTAGGGTGCTCCTGCCAGCAGGCTGCCCGAGGTCGACCAGAATCCCAAAGTCTGGGTCCGGCGTCGGCTGTACAAGCTAGTACCCTGACGTCAGTACGCTCTGGTACATAGCCCTCAGCCGACGCCATCTTCTCCAGTCTTTCTTGCCGTGTGGTGGAAAGCAGCTCGCAAGTCGTTGGTTGGCGATTTTCGAACAGCGTATTTTGTTGTTGTCAGTCCGAAGTTCTTACTTCTCTTCTCAAAGCTAAGTACCCCGTTGGGGAATCTTTTTCTTGTTCCTCCGATGTCAGAAAAAGTTAATAATTGTATATCGTGTGGGAAACAAATACCTCATAAAGATTTCCACTCTTACTGTCTACCTTGCTTAGGCCCTGACCACGACGTTTCTTGTTGTCAGTTCTGTGCCAGGTTCAATTCTCGTACTATCAAGCACAGGTACGATTGGGCTCTAAATTATTTTGGCAGACGCTTCAATTATAGAATGTCGGACACTACCGAATTCAAAAGAAGCGCAAAGACAAAGACAGGCCTCCGAGGTCCAAACAGGACTCGTTGCAGCTGGAGCCAGCGTCCGGTTCGGCTGTCGTCAGTGAGGCGCTTTTGCAGCCCCTGTCGTCCGCCGCTTCTGAACCGATGGCCGATACGGACTCCCATGGGGAGCCATCAAGGCCTACTATTTTAACTGCTGCAGGACCTTCGGACGTCGCTCTCTCAGATGGGTCCGGAACCGCTGTGCAGGTACCGGCTTCTGAGGGGGTTTTCAGGCCTACTCACATCTCTATTTCAAAGGAAAAGGCAAAGACAAAGACTCCTGCTAAGTCTAAAGTTCCTGCCCAAGCTACTTCTGAATCTACTCCCAGGACACAGAAGCAATTATTAAAGATGGCTGAAGATTTACTTACCATGATTAGGGGTTCTCACACCCCACCTGAAAAAAGGCCTCGACAGGATGTTCCTCTGGATTCCTCTGACCATGCTTCTGTATCTTCTGTCTCTTCCTCTGATCAGGAGTATTCTTTTGCTCCTTATGAGGATTCGGATGCTGAGGACTCTTTGCCCTCTGCCTCTCCGCCTGAAGATTTTTCTTTTGGGGAAACCTTGCATGAGATGAGGGAACATTTTCATTGGGAGGGTCAGGAGTATTCTGCTTCCAAGAAGAGGCTTAGAGAATTCCTTCTTCTTCCTCAACATAGGCCTTTAGCTATCCCTCCTGTTCTTGACATTGTGGATGATGCTTTTTCTGAGGCTAATTTGAATCCTGATTCCATGCCTCCTGCTCCTTCTAAGCCTGATAGGTTTTATAGGGTTCCTGACTCTCATTTATTCTTATTTAAGAACCCTTCTGGATCCTGAAACTATTTCTCAGGGCTCTAAGGCTGCTAAGGTTGCTACTTCTAAGAATCCTATTCCCTCTGAGAAGGATTCTCGTGCTTTAGACAGGTGGGGAAAAAAGGTATATACTTCTGCTACCCTGTCTGTAAGGGCTTTAAATTGCCAGTTTCATATGTTTAAGTATCAGCAATTTCTTTTGTCTGTTTTAAAGCAAAAGCTTGCTTCCCTTCCTGCATGTGCAGAGGATAAGGAACTTCAGGATGTATTGCATGCAACTGAACAAGTGAACAAACATAGTTTGCATTGTGGTTTTGATGCTTTGGATGCTTCTTGCAGGGCTGCAGCCTCTGGCACTGTTATCAGGAGACATGCCTGGCTTCGTGAACAAAGTTTACCTGAACAGGTTAAGGCTAAGTTATTAGTTGCCCCTGTTCAACATGATGTTCTTTTTGGATCTAAAGCTGAGGAGGTTATTAAAAAGATGGAAGAAAAGGCAACATCTATGCAAACTGTAAAAGATTTCTTGCAAGTCCAGCCTCCTAGATTTTCCAGGAATTGGCCCTCCAAAAATTGGTCCTTTCCCACGTCCGACAGGCCTCAAAGGGGAAGATATAGACGCTCCAGAGGTCGTGGTCAAGCTCAGGCCTCTTACAGATCTAGACAATGAACTGCTTCTTCACCTAGAAGGGGAGAAGACAGATCCCAATCTCAAAGAAAACAAACTCAATGACTCTCTCGGTTGGGCTACAGGACCCCTTCACCTGGATGCCCCTCTCGGAAGAAAACTGTCTCTTTTTTACAGAAATTGGACTCATATTACCCAGGACAGATGGGTATTGGATGTGATTTTAAAAGGCTACAAATTCCACTTTCATACTCTGCCAAGGGCTTACGGTTGGCCAGATCTGCCAAAACATCATTGGTCAGAGGCCTTAAATCAAGTGGATGCTCTTCTGGCCATGAGAGCCATAGAGCCTGTTCCACTCTCAGAGATGGGAAAAGGTTTTTATTCAAGACTGTTTCTGGTTCCAAGAAAACAAAGCTCATGGAGACCTATTCTGGACCTTTCTGTGTTAAACACCTTTTTGGAAATTCCAAAATTCAAGATGCTTACTCTGCAGCAACTAATTCCAATGCTCTCTCAGGACACCTGGATGGTGACATTGGACTTAAAGGAAGCCTACTTACACATTCCCATCAGGCAGGAACGCAGGAAATTCCTCAGATTCAAGGCAGGTTCGAGGCACTTTCCATTCTCTGCACTGCCCTTTGGTTTATCTACTGTGCCCAGAGTCTTTACCAAGTGCCTGGCACCAGTAGTGGCTTATTGCAGACTTCAGGGGATTCAGATTTACCCCTATTTGGATGACTGCCTTATTCAGGCAGACGGCAAGGATCTTCTACTTCAACATCTGGAATTTGTTCAACGTCTTCTCTTCCTTCTGGGATTCTCAGTGAACACAAAAAAGTCACATTTGATCCCTTCTCAACAAATGGTGTTCTTGGGGGCCCTCTTAAATACGACCTTACAAAGGGCCTTCCTCACTCCAGAAAAACAATCACAGCTGGCTACAATTTTCAACACCTTGGCAACTCTATCTCAGCTCACTGCAAGGAAATTCCTGCAGGCTCTGGGCTACATGGCTTCCTGCATTCTGTTGATTCCAAATGCAAGGCTTCATATGAGAAAGCTTCAATGGTATCTGAAAAGTGTATGGTCACAGCATTACCACGATCTGGACATTCTGATTCCTCTGATCCCCTGCCTCCAGAAGGAGTTCCTCTGGTGGTCCAGGGTGTGTGCTTTAAATGAAGGAAAGCCTTTTCGTCTACCTCAACCTTCTCAAATCATAACCACGGACGCCTCGGATTATGCTTGGGGAGCACACTTTCTAGACAATTGCCAGCAGGGAACCTGGACAAAGGACCATCTTCACTGGCACATCAATCTGAAGGAAATGTTGGCAGTTCAAAATGCTCTTCTAGCCTTCAAGAACTTTTTGCAACCAGGGCCTCTGCTAATTCACACAGACAACACCACAGTCATGTGGTACATAAACAAGCAGGGGGGTTCTCATTCATACCCCCTTTGCAGACTAGCTATGGCTTTATGGGACACAGCTCTAAATCTGAATCTACATCTCCAGGCTCAATTCATTCCAGGAGAACAGAATCTCTTAGCAGACAGCCTGAGCAGAAACATTTCAGATCCTCACGAATGGATGCTAGACACCAACTTATTCAACAGGATTACTGCAGTTTGGGGATGTCCCCAGATAGATCTGTTTGCATCCCATCTCAATCATCAGCTGCCTCGCTTTTGCACCAGGTCCTTCCACAAAACAGCTTGGAAAGTGGATGCCCTGTCCTTCAGCTGGAGAAGCCTTTCGGGATATGCCTTCCCTCCTCTTCCTCTACTGCCTCTGGTATTACTGAAGATAAAACAGGACAAGCCCAAGTTCCTCATCTTGATTGCTCCAAATTGGCCTTGACAGTTTTGGTATCCCACTTTAAAGCACCTGTTCTTGGAGCCTCCTTGGATTCTCCCTCTGAACCCTTCTCTTCTGTCCCAGCATCAGGGTCGGTTACTACATCCCAACCTCAAGACCCTTTGCCTGGCAGCTTGGCTCTTCAAAGGAATTTGATTTCTTCTAGCCTTCCCAAACAAGTTTTGGATGTTCTTCTAGAAGCTAGACGGCCTAGCACTAGGAAATCCTATGCCTCTAAATGGAAGAGGTTTTGTATTTGGATGCAGGACCGAGGCTCGGACCCTCTGGTGCCTGAGCTCTCTTCTATTTTGCTTTACCTTTCGGATCTTTTGTCTAAAGGACTTTCCTTTTCTTCCATTAAGATTCATGCTTCTGCTATTTCTGCTCATTTCAGTTCTGATCCTCCTGTTTTTTCTCATCCTTTGGTGAGACAATTCTTGAGAGGGGCCAAGAATTTAAGACCTCCCAGGACCCCTCCTGTTCCTGCTTGGGATCTTAATTATGTTTTAGAAAAACTTACTTTGCCTCCTTTTGAGCCTGCTGCATCTTCAGATATTATGTTTTTATCTTGGAAGACCGTTCTTTTGTTAGCATTGACTTCTGCCAGAAGGGTCTCAGAGTTGCAAGCTCTCATGGCTGTGGAACCATACCTTATTTTCCACCAGGACAGAGTATCCTTGAGGACTAATCCTACTTTCATGCCTAAGGTGATTTCGAAAGTGGCTTTAAATCAGACAATTCACCTTCCTACTTTCTTTCCTAATCCTCAAAATAAAGGGGAAAGGATTTTGCATTCATTGGATGTGCACAGACAGTTACGATTTTACCTGGACAAGACTAAAGAGTTCAGAAAATCTAATCAATTGTTTGTTTCTTTTGCCTCCAGTTCTCTTGGAAAAGCTATTTCAAAACAAACTATTTCCAAATGGATTGCTTATGGAATCAGATTTTGTTACGCTCATCATGGAAAACAGTTTCCAGGTACTGTGAGAAGTCATTCTACTAGAGCATCTGCCACTTCTACAGCTTTTCTCAGAGGAGTTCCTACCAAGGATATCTTGGAAGCTGCTACTTGGAGTTCTGTGCATACTTTTTCCAAGCACTACAATCTCCCTCTGTATTCTAAGACCAGGGCAGGCTTTGCCTCTCCTGTTTTGCAGGGTCTTCTTGCTGCCCCTTCTTCTGTCTAAGCCTCCTCCCCTTTTTCACTGCTTTGGGATTCCACCCTACAGTTATGACTGCAACAGTGAAACACGAAGAACATAGTACAGTTGTGTACACCTACCATAAATGTAGATGTTCGAGTGTCTTCACTGTTACAGTCGGGGTTCCCCTCCCTCCTACCCCCTCTTTTTCTCTTATTTGTGGTGTATTTGTATTTCCTTGTTGGATTCATTTCTGATTTATTGGGACTTCTGACATCTAGGGCAAGAAAGGCTGGAGAAGATGGCGTCGGCTGAGGGCTATGTACCAGAGCGTACTGACGTCAGGGTACTAGCTTGTACAGCCGACGCCGGACCCAGACTTTGGGATTCTGGCCGACCTCGGGCTGCCTGCCGGCAGGAGCACCCTACAGTTATGACTGCAACAGTGAAGACACTCGAACATCTACATTTATGGTAGGTGTACACAACTGTACTTTTCTCCCACTTATTCAGTGGACTTTGTAAACCAGCGTGTATGTAGCCCACTGTCTTGGGCTGCCTATATTAACCTTTAATTTCTTGGTATGAATTCGCCTCTCCTTAACCATTCCTGCATTCATTCTTGATCAATATGAGGATTTTTCAGAAATTTTCTATACTTGCAACTATATTTGTTTTTTTCCACATATCTCATCTGGTCCTTCACCTTATATTCCTTCTTTTGTTTTTTTGTCAGTTTCAGTTGCTGCCTATTTTTTATCCACTTCTGGTTTGATTTCCATTTCTGCTTGACGCCAATATGTTTCTGCTAAATTAAGCAGTGACATAATCTTAGATTTATTCTCCTCATGTTTCAAAACTTTCACTACTTTTGGATCTTGTGAGGTCAGTAGATGTGTGGAGTCCCACGATTGCAGATCAGTACATGTAATCAATTTCAAGGAGATCCATCCCTCCTTCAGAACGGGGAATATATAATCTTGGTATACACTAATTTTTATAAATCATTTGGCGAGCATGAAGCATCCTTCTTGTTTAAATATCCAATCTATCCAACACTTTTTGGGGCCAGTCAATCACTCCGAAACTATTAAGTTAGGACAGGAAGAGCAAATTGATTTATAGCTTGGATCTTGTTCCTAGATGTCAGTGCTGTTCTCAGGATTAATTTAAGTCTCCTAAAGTATTCCGTACTGAGTTTTATTTGCATTTGTTTATGTTTTAATGCTGATCCTCCTTCAATTCCCAAGTATTTATGTCCTCCCTCTTGCTCAAGTTTTTTTATATCACATTCTTGTCCCAAATTGATCTTTTCCTGGTGCTGCAGTTTTCCTTTTTTAAAGGTTGCTTTTGCACATTTATCAAGACCAAATGATATTCCAATATCATCTGAAAAAGTTTTGACAACCTGCAGCTGTGCTTTCAATTCCTCATCTGATGAATAATACAGTTTTAAATCATTGACAGAGAAGATGAGAAGTCATTAGACTTTGTTGTTTTCTAGGAGCCAAATCGTAGCCATGGCCTAAGCTGTTAAGTAAACAACTTAATGGATTAATGGCAAGGCAGAATAACAACGGTGACAGAGAATCACCCTGGAATATCCCCCTTTGAATTTTTATCCCTGGGATAATAATTTGTCCTTTATCATGGCTTAATTGCAAAGTGGTTTGCCATTGTTTCATGGTTACTGTAATGCAGTCAGTCAGTGTAGGGTGTATCTTGTACATTTTTAAGCACTCTTTTATCCATGAATGTGGGATACTAGCAAATGCTTTTTTATACTCAACCCATACCATACTTAGATTTTTCCCCTTTTTACGGTTCTCCACTATAACTTTATTTAAAAAGAAATGATCCTTTGTTCCATATGACTCTTTTTTTTATTGCCCTTTTGTTCTACTGCCATAATTGGGTTTTCTTCTAAATAACTATAAACTCTGTCGGCGTCAATTCCCGTGTATAGTTTATACATAGTTGGAAGACAAGTTATTGGCCTATAATTTTTAGGGTAGCTTGCAGATTCACTCTAAAGTTTTGCTTTCTCCTTCGCATAAATATTACACCATATTAAATCTCTTTTCCTTTTCCATGTCCATATTTCTCCTTCACATGTCTCCTGATCATCTTGCTTTTTCCTTATTCTGGGGACTCACTCCATCATGCTGTGAAGTACTCTGTTAGACCTTCTACATTAAATCCTTCATTCTACAGGCACTCCATAACTTCTGCTTCTATTTCTTTAACTTCTACTTTACTAATCTTCTTTTCCACCTTACATCTTTATGCTATTAATCTTTTTATTGTGAAATTTTCATATGTGGATACTTTTGCCTGTATTTCTCTTTGAATATTTTTGGAACTGGCAATTTTTCTTTCAAAGCTCGCCTTGGATGATTTTGAGGAATCGTAGTTTCTTGCTTATACTGTTCAGGGATGTCTTCCCTTCTTGGGATTTTACTCTCTTCTGTACTAATTTCCTCCTTCTATTGTATAGCTTGTTTATGGCAGGAGTCCACCAGACTGGTTTCCTTTTCTTGGAGCTAATCTTGGTTTTGCTTGGGATGGCATGATCCATGCATTCTTGTAGGTGCCCGTAGAATGCATTAGTAAAGGATACTTTATATATGTACTTTTTCTGGAGCTTTTTCATTCTTACTTGACTTTTTTCCTCATTTGAAAACAAATTGTCATTTGAAGCTTTGCTGTTACAGTTTTCTTGGATCTGTATGCATTTTGGCCTACTAGTTCCTTTGCTTTTCTATACCATTAAACACATTGTGTACCACTTAGCAATAAATGTAGTCTATTCCTTCTGATTATTATTATTAGTAATAGTAGTAGTAGAATGCTTTTTATTGAAGTTGGCATTGCGGCTTGCTGTCTCTGTCCTTCCGTGATTCTGTCACACTCCTCTTATTGGTTGCTGTTACTACATCTGAGCTGTCCAGGGTGCTGAAGTACTGTGTATTGTGTAATGACTTCTTCCCACTGGATGTGTGTATTGCTAGCTGTCACATCTCCCTTTATCACCCCCCCCCCCACACACACACACACACACACACACACACACATCTGCCTATATCATTTCCTCAGCCCACACACACACACACACACACACACCACATCCATTCAGAATAACATAGATATATGCAGACATGTGCACACAGATACAGGCACACCTATACACACACACACACACACACACACACACACACACACACACACACACACACACACACACACACACACACATTTGTCCAGTTGTGTGTTTGAACTGAGCTTGCATTGTTCAGAATAAAATTAACTTGCAATTCCAGACAAGTTTCCCTGTAACTTTGTTATACATTCACTTCTGCATCCGAGAATCTGTCATTTACCTGTAATCTCTGTGTACCTTACCCTGTCTGATAACATCACATACCTGGTATCGAAAAGATGTCAGCAACTGCATTTTCTGAGAAGGCTGAGGACGTTTGGCATGCCCAACACCATCCTCAGCAACTTCTACAGATGTATAATTGAGAGCATTCTGTCCCACTGTATTACAGTATGATTTGGGAATAGTATAATATGGGATCACAAGGCTCTGCAGCAAGTAATAAAAACTATGCAAAACATCTTTGGAGTAACAATCCCTGCATTGGAGGACATCTACACCAAAAGAGTTTTTAGGAGGGCACAAAATATTGTCATGGATAATACCTACCCACAACACAAACTGGTTATGCTGCAACTGTCAGGGAGGTGTGTTACAAGAGCATGGTGAGCAGAACAACCAAGCTGAAAGACCATTTTATACCTCACGCTATTAGACTGTTAAATGAAACTTATGTACTACCTCTCCCTCCGGTATTGCAGGTTGATTCACATTTTGAGGGGAATTGAGCTTTTTTTTGCACGAATGCGCTCTTTTGCACAGTTATATATTTTTACTGGTATTTATATTATTGTCCATTTGTTGTCTTAGATTACCTCTTTTTGTCATTTTTATATGATGCTGGAGGACTTGCAGAATAAGAATTTCATTGTACTTTGTAGCACTGTCTCTAGTACATGTGACAAAGTTGAATTGAATAATTTTGTAAAAAAATAAAAAGGAGTTAGTTCTGCAGCAGTCCCAACATAATAAAACAACTCAGCAGTTCAACCTAAGGGAATCTGTGTTGATGTGCATCCAGCATTTGCATAAATATCACTTGTGATGTCAGAACGCCTCCATCCCCTTTCCTATGTGCTCAGTGGGCTCAGACAATTGTCTCTCTCAGGTGAAATTCATGTATTGATCCTGAGGCTTCTATCAAGTCTTGACTTTTTCAGTATCAGTGAAGGCAATCAATTTACACCTCCCTGCCAAGTGCTACTGAAAGAAACACAAACCCTACCCCACCCCACTCCTGCTACTCAATTCATTCTTCGGCTCTGTCAGGGAAGCATGCTTAAATGTTCAAACATATATAGACACTTCCTGAGATAGTTTTTAACACAACCTGTCATTTTCTTGTAAAGGTGGCAAATGTACCGACAAGTAACTTCTGTATAGAAGTGGGTTCAGTTGTCCTTCATGTCAAAAATACCTTCTGAAGATTTGCAAATAAATGCTTTCTTTAGGTTGTGGTTTGCCTATTAATTTTGGAGACAATTACAAAAAATGGATACAAGGGGTTTTCACAGAAGATTTAAAACTACCAGTCTTATAGTTGTGGAGGATTGCCACAAATCTTTAGGTGGATTTTTTTGCAACTGAATCCAACTATAACCCAGACAGACCTTTGGATTACACTGTAGTGGGAGATTGTGACTGCCAGAAACCCTGAATGTCAGCCATGACTTTATTTTTCAGATGAGCCCTAAAGAAATCATAAAGGTGGCTGTGATGCAGTCCCTACTCCAGACCAGCAATACGAGACTTAATCCTCACCACTGACTTCGGTGAGGGACAGTCACTAAGAGTAAGATGGATTCACAAAGTATTTTCAGATGCAGCTCCCTGCACCGAGCACAGTTTCCCTTAAGAGTACACAGGGAGCAAGTCCCCAGGAATAGATAGTATTCCTGTGGAAGTTTGGAAGTTAGGAGAGAAAAAAAATGATACCGATCTGGAAGGTTTTGTTTAACAGTATTTTAAGAGGAGGAGAAAGACCAGCATCCTGGAAGAAGGCAGAGGTAATGGCAATACCTAAAGAAGGTAAAGATCCATCGGTTCCATCTTCATACAGGCCCATTTCAATACTAAACCATGATTATAAAGTGTTTGTCTATAATGGCTAAAAGAATGGCAGAAGTGATACCAAAGCTGATAGTTCTGAATCAGTGTGGTTTTGTGGAGGGTAGGCAAACATTTGACAATATTAACAGAACATTGATGATCCAGAGGGAAGCAGAATGTAAGAAAGTTCCACTTTTACTGGTCGGTCTTGATGCAGAGAAAGCATTTGACAGAGTAGACTGGGACTTCATGAGCAGGGTAATGGAAGCATTTGCTTTCCCTGATACAATAGTAAGGTTGATTAGAAGAATATATGAGGGGTCACAGGTGGGGTCCTCTCCGATAATTTCTGCTTGAGTAGAGGAACCAGGCAGGGTTGTCTGCATTATATTTAGAACCATTGGCAAAGAAAATAAGGTACTCAGAAATCCAATGATATAATTGGTATGGTAGTCAGGAAAACCTGGCTCTGTTTGCAGATGATATTATTTTATACGTGACAAAACCAGAAAGGGACATTGCAGTGTTGTGGGGCATTTTAAGACAGTTTCAAATCTTCTCAGGATACAAAATGAATGAATCTAAAACAAGGCAATAGCTGTAAAATATGTGCCATACATGTACTGGTCCAATAATGTCCATATTTATGGGGACATGATAAAATTAAGTATTTAGGAGTATGGATTAGAAATGACTCTGTGGTGGCAGCTAAGGATATGTGGGAAGAGACTAAACAGAAGATAATACATAAACTGAGAAACTGGAAGTTTTGTTATTTGGATACAGATACTAAGATACAAGCCATTAAAGTGTTTTTAGTCCCTTTCGTCTTATACACAGGTCAGGCATACTTTTATCAACCGGAGGAGAAGTTGTGGATAGCAATTAAAAAAGAGTTGAAGGATTTTACCTGGGAAGGGAAGACAGCAAGGGTCAAATGGGATAAGCCGATTCTCCCAACAGAACAAGGTGGACTAGGATTACCTAATTTGAGAGGGTATTTTAGAGCAACGCAGTTAAGGCTCTTATACATAGCACAAGCAGAAAACTATAATTCATAGTGGAAAGGAATGATACTGACACAGGGTGGAAGCTCAAGAAATAAGGAGAGATTGAGATTTTGGATGCAGACTCTTAAAGAGAACAACCAAAATCATAGAGTATTATATTCATAAAATAGCAGGGAGTATTCTAAGAACCAAACCAACATGAGAATGGAGGATATTTTGCCGGTAGGGATTACTGTGGTCAGGAATATGGATAATTGGCAAGAGGAGGCTGGAATTTATTGGTGAAAACTGGCAAAGGAAACAAGGTATTAGGAGCAAATAACTAGAAAGGGAAAGGTAATAGAATGGGAAGAGACCAAAAATGTATTTGGACTGCAGGTAGAGATTGCCTTCCCTATCAAGGATTGATATTGGAGTGTAGGCATAGAGAAAGAAATAGGGGGTTCCTAAATGAAAGACCAGCACCAGTAGAGTTTTTAATATAATCTAGAACAGAAGCTGCCATTAAAAAGGAATAATTAGTAAAGCATATAAAAACACTGAATAATAATTATAAGAATCAATCAGAGGAGCTTAGAAAAGAGAGAGTGGATAAGCAATTCCCAAAGACCCAATGGGAGGCTATATGTATATCTCCCAAATATGCAACAAAGTCTAGAAGATTTAGGATCTTTGCCTGGAAGTGTTTACAAAGGTATTTTTATACCCCAAGTAGACTCCAAAGAATTCTTCCTCAGGTGGATGGCAAATGTTGGAGGTGTGATGGGCAAGAAAGAGGTAGCTAGAAGTGTGATGAGCTGGCAGATTTTTGGGATTCTCTGCAGATCACTCTGTCAGAGATGCTGGGTGAGCAGATTGGACTGACTGGGGAGATGATTTTTTTTTAAGTTATGCTACAGAATCGGAATTGCTTAGAGATAATAAAACCTTTCTGAGTCTAATTATGGTGGCTGCCAAAAATCAATTACTAGAAAATGGAATTCAAAGTCTAGACCAACTTTATTAGAAGTAGTGGCTATAGTGACAGAGATAAAACAACTGGAATTGGGATCTTTAGAAAAGGGAAGGAGCAAACTACATAGGAAAAATGGGAATTGTGGGAACAATATATGCAAAGCAGGAACAAGGTTTAAGAGGCAGTATTTGAATGAGCTGTGTAATGTTTAACTAACAGTGATTGGGCGGTTTATAAGTGATGTATGTTTGCAACTACAGTTATTTCACTAGTGTCTGTGATGTAAACTCTTTCATATCATTTTGTATGTTTTTCATTTATATAAATGTAAGATTGCCTTTGTCATATGTACACATTTAATAAAGATGTTTGAAAAAAAAGAGTACATAGGGAGCACTTTCCAGATTTGGGCTAGACTGTCTCTCCAGGAACCCACAAAACTCCACACTGGCCATTTTGGAGCTCTCTCTCCCTGTTCCCAGTAGCTGACACACAAACTTGAATATTTGAGTTTCACACACACGCGCACATATACACACCTGGGAAAAGCTGACACAGATTTACTAGCAGTGTGACTTTCTGCCCTGCCTCTGAGGTAATCACACTGCCTCCAGACAGCTATTTTAAGGCTCTTACAAAGAGTACCCAATTGTACTGTGTAAAATCTTAATGCAAATAATAAGAGTGTAGCCAGAGCAGCAAGACTTTCAGGAGCGGCCACAGTTTCACCAGAATGAGCATAAGTGCTCTCAAGATGTTAAAAGTATTGTCTAAAGGACCAGCCCCAATGAAAAGATATTAAAATATTTAATAATAAATAACAGATAACAGGAGAATACTGAGTACAATAAACAACAGAGTTTCAACCACAGAGATTTCAAAGTAACATAGTTGGACAGTTTCTCCCAGTTACAGAAAGCAATACTAAACTATTCTCACTAGATGTGCCCTGTCTGTCTAAAAAAAATTGCTGTTCCCTGACTACTCACTAAAGTGACACAAGCTGATACGTGCTGAGTGTCTTACCACAGCAAAAGCCATATGATGTCTCTCCAATGAATCTCTTTAAACGACTGAATCTCTCTAATGTATGTCTATTTGGATGTGTGAGGTATATATGCCTGCTGTCAGAGATCGTTCCCATCAGAAATCTTTTCTGTCAGATTCTCAGCTGCTGTGATGGTTCTGAAGACTTCAGCTGCTATGAGGGTTCTGAAGAAACTAGATGCTGGTTATAGAATAATATCACCTCTGGTCACCTGACTCTGGTACAATACACACACAGAGCTCCACTGAGATTGTGGCAGCATCTGAAAGCTGTAACACAATTTCAGACTTTTAACCCTTCTAGGGTTCTCTGATAAAACATTCACATTTGATCAGTTACAGTAATACAACCTCATATGCATTTTTAACACAGGTAACTTTACAAACATTTTTAAAACCAGCATTTATACAGTTCAGAGAGAGAGTCAAATGACACACTTCTTTTATAAACTTTTTTTTACAAAACTCCAGCTGGCTGTGCTGGCATATGTGCTACCCTACTCTCCCTGGCACAGATAACACTACCTCATATCATCACAGTGGCAAAAAAAGTGTAAACTATTGCATATAACAACTTGTCAGCGTATATACTACATCAGACTGTTATTTTAATATCTTCGGTTTAGGTTGTAGTGTATACTACATTTAGTCTGTAAATTGATATAGCAGAGTAAATCTAGGAGTTGGGGAACAGTCACACACACACATCTCCTTACATCATTTCCTCCACACACACGGACATATCTCCCTACACACACACACACACACACACACACACACACACACACACACACATGCATCTCCCTACATCATTTCCTCCACCCACACACACATGCACTACACAGCAGAAAAAACCCTGACCACCTCATCAGTGAGGGACACGCCCACAAAGATCTGACAACCACAGAGGGACAGAGCGGGATGCACACACCCACTCACACACCCTCACTCACACACACTCACTCACACACACACACACACACACACACACACACACACACACACACACACACACACACACACACACCCACACTCTCACACACTGACACACACGCACATGAAAAAATAAAAGTGTAAGTGTACAAGATTTTTTTAAAAAATGATTGTGAACATTGTACAAAAAAAAAAAAAACACAAGCTATTTTGAGAAAAGCATTCATGGCAGTGGCGGCTGGTGACTTCAAATAACAGCGGGGCTGCAGGAGACGCTGAATGGGTGGGGTCAAATGGAAGGGGTGTGGTCAACCATAAAGGGGAGGAGCTATGCACAAAACCACAAAAAACTAACTTTAATTAAATACGCTGCCCTGGGTGGCAAACCATCATTATGAAAGTCCAATCAAGACAAAAATAAGTGTAGAAGAATAAAAATATTTCAATGCATTGGCTGCATGACAGCTTACTTAATATCTAGATGGAAACAAAAGGTTGTGAGGCATGAAAAAATAAATTACTTTTTAAATACATTAGTGGAATGCCAGTCAAAATCAAGTATAAGAAAAACCAGAAGCACTCAACTCAAACCCACTTCTCCTTGCACTGCAGTTCTAATTATAATATATTCAGCTTTATTATATATTCAGCTTTATTAAAGTACCAAGCAACATGCTGAAAGTAGAAATCTATGTGATGCCCCACTTGTAAAAATGTTTCTTATCCAAAAAAGACCTGCTGCCTGACAACTTGTTTCATGGGGAAAACATGATAAAAGTAAAAAATGAAAAGCAAACAAGAAACAAGCTCAAGATACATTGCTTAAAGGATTACTGTACAGGTTATGGACCACACATGATTGGCATTCTGTTTAGTTTACGGGTAAAGTCTGTAGAGATGACTGGAAGTCTCCAACAAGTGTAATGAGCTTTTTAAAATAATGGAATCCTGTCCTTTAATACCCAAGACTTATACATTATCTAGTCAAGTATTCTCTGCATGGCAACAACAGAAAGGCTTTCAATGTTGGCAATTCTTTAACAGTATGCTTATTAAAGCTTACTTGCATCTTACGATGTCAGACAAGCTTACCTTATGGTCATTAAAGCATTGCTACTTAAACACAGAGCAACAGGCACTTTGAGTAATAAGCATAAATCTGAGTAATAAGCATAAATCAACAGTACAAAAATATGACAGAAACCAGACCATTCTGCAAAATCAAGGACAGATGAAAAGCCACTGTAATACTTATGCAGTGTGTCCTCCCCATCCAAGGTAGATACAACTACTCCTTGCCTTGCTTGGACACATCCAGAGTCACTACATGGGGGAGTGGATTGCAACAAGCATGTCACAATTTGAAATCTCTCTGGCTGACTGTAATGGCCCTGACACATTTGTCATACCTCTCAACCTCAAGAGCAAGAAATCTGGACAAAGCCATACACAGAAGTGGGACAAAGGCACAACAATAAGGACAATTTTTAAATATTGCTCTAATAAACTTAGAAAGATAATAGAATAGGTCTTGCATTAGTATGAATTTTCTGAAGGGTATAAAATCTGAAACTCAAATGTCTGTCATTTTCTAACTTCAGTCTTTAGTGATTTGTCACTAATTTGCCAAAAACACAATTTTATGAAAAATGGACCAAAAATGTGATGCAAAAATATAAAATAGACACACAATACAGCTGCTACCTGTCAAATAAGGGACACTTTAATATTAGTACTGCTACCTTGAGCAGCTGACAAAATAAAAGAATCTACATGCATTTCAAGTAATCTATAACTTTGATTATTACAGTTATTTCTTAATTGTAAACCCTCCATGTTTTCTTCCAAAATTGCTATTTTTGGAGGGATTATTAGGGGAAGAGCAACATTTTGAGCCAAAAATTGGGGACAGTTGAGAGGTTGGCTATGCCTAATTCTATAAAGCAATTTATTTGCATGTACCTCTCAACCTGTTAATGCAGTAAATCTGAACAAGGCCAAATATATTGGGGCACATATAAACAGTACTAAAATTGCTCTTGTATAAATTGAGACAGTTGATAGAACGGCTCTTACTTTAACATGCATTTTTATGAAGGTTATGAAGTCTGAAACTTATTATTTAGTGACTTCTGGCAAATCATTTAGGAATTAAAACTACAAATTTTATGAACAACAAACCAAAAATAAGAAGCAAAATCTATTCATTCTTTGAAAATCTGGACAGTTGGGAGGTATAGTTCAGCTGGGCCTGTATGTGTTTGCTGACCTTACACCCCTGACAAAATAATGGTTGAACTGGAGCCTCTGCAGCCATTCCAATTAACCATTACTTGGCTATTTCACTCCATTTACCATAAACACTAATGTGCATACTGCTTTACTTCAATGATTGGACTTCATTTGAAAGTTTTATTTTGTATTTTACAGCACAAACATTAAGTCATCTGTTAAACAAAGCAATGCAGTCTCACAATGAAAACTTAGCATTAAAACTTCTCTGCCCTTGAAACTCACATTCATTGAAACAGCATTGAAACCCACATTCAAAGAAAATACATTTTGCCAGTGGCAGATAAAGATTAATTTTGGTCTGTTTTCAATCATAGGCCCCTTGCATATGAAACATACATGTGCTCTTTGATACACCTTCCTCATTGTACTAAAATTATATTCCTTGTACAATACAGTACACTTGTTAGAGGGTGTTTTAAATTTGTTTTGAACATTTTTCCAGTAAGCAATGAAACAAAACATATGCACCCATAATGGCAAAACTGCCCAGTTGAGAACATTTATCATAAAAAGTCTACTCAGACTTCCACAGTCCACCATTATTAGTAAATATACACAATTCTACAGTCCACCATTATTAGTAAATATGCACAATTCCACAGTCCACCATTATTAGTAAATATGCACAATTCTACAGTCCACCATTATCAGTAAATATGCACAATTCTACAGTGCACCTTTATCAGTAAATATGCACAATTCTACAGTCCATATTCAGTGAATTCAGTTCTTGCCATAGCTGTCAACCTTAGCACAAAAACGTGGACAAGACCAATAATGGGGGAATACAGTCCCAAAAATAGGGACAAATTTAAAATATTCATCTTATAAACTTAGAAAATTGCTAGAAAAAAAGGTTGTGCTACTATGTATTCTGAAGAACATGAAGTTTGAAATTCAAATGCCGGTCAATTTTACTGCGGACAGAACAAAAACAATTTTCAGCAGAGACGCAGGGATTAATACTGCAGACACGTCTTTGTAAAATGGCAGGGCACCAGAGCAAATCCACACAAACACAGGGAGGAGATGCAGACTCCACACAGAAGCCACCCCAACCAAGAATCAAACCAGAAAACCTATAGCTGTGAGGCAACAATACTACCACTGCACCATCAAATCTGCAAGGAATTAAACATTCAGAAACCTGAAGTCTGAAATTCAAATGCCGGTCAATTTTACTGCGGACAGAACAAAAACAATTTTCAGCAGAGACGCAGGAATTAATACTGCAGACACGTCTTTGTAAAATGGCAGGGCACCAGAGCAAATCCACACAAACACAGGGAGGAGATGCAGACTCCACACAGAAGCCACCCCAACCAAGAATCAAACCAGAAAACCTATAGCTGTGAGGCAACAATACTACCACTGCACCATCAAATCTGCAGGGAATTAAACATTCAGAAACCTGAAGTCTGAAATTCAAATGCCGGTCAATTTTACTGCGGACAGAACAAAACAATTTTCAGCAGAGACGAGGAATTAATACTGCAGACACGTCTTTGTAAAATGGCAGGGCACCAGAGCAAATCCACACAAACACAGGGAGGAGATGCAGACTCCACACAGAAGCCACCCCAACCAAGAATCAAACCAGAAAACCTATAGCTGTGAGGCAACAATACTACCACTGCACCATCAAATCTGAAAGGAATTAAACATTCAGAAACCTGAAGTCTGAAATTCAAATGCCTGTCAATTTTATTTAACATTTGTTAATCAGGACAGTCTGACTTGGAACAAAAAAACAATTTTCAGCAGAGGCCCAGGAAGAAATAATGCAGACATGTCTTTGTAACATGGGAGGACACAAAAGCAAACCCACACAAACACAGGGAGAAGATACGGACCCCACAAAGAAGGAACCCCAGCCAAGAATCAAACCTGAGAACCTGCAGCTGTGAGGCAACAATGCTACTACTACACCATCAAATATCAAGCATTGCAATATTTACAAACCACAGATATTATGAGGAACAGATCAGATCAAATATGAGGCAAAAATCTGCAATTTATTTACAAATGGTGGTGGGTAGGGAACTCAAGTCTTTAACACCTGCATATAGGGTACAGGGTTCAAGCCTGAGGTATTCCCTACCACACCACCATGAGCACCTGGGGCATTTTCACACACACACACACACACCCCCCCCCCCTCCAGTTACAAGCACCCGTGAGATCCCAGTAAAGCTCCTTCCCGATGATGAGATCCCAAGCTCCCTCCCGAGACTATTCTGGATGACGAGATCCCAAGCTCCCTCCCGAGACTATTCTGGCTGTTGCTGTTGCAGTCCGGATGTGATATATCCTCCCAGTGTGTCTGTGCACCTTGCGTCCCTCTATGGGTCCTGCCGGACTGCCTTGAGCATGCGCAATAGACCGACGGTAGTCGGGACTACTGCGCATGCGTGAAGTCTGTGAAATTTAAAAAAATAATTTTTTTTTTGTTTTCTTTTATTTTTTGTTTTCTTTTTTAATTTGAGGGGGCTGCAGTCCGGTAGCCCGATGCCACGAGCCGCCCCTGATTCATGGAAGGTTTTCCTGATTCCTGCTACTTACTGTGGTACCTCATTACCACAATCAGAAAAAACAACCTCGAATGCTTTTCTGAAATCAACTTGTCTGTGTTTCTTTTGCAAAGTGTTCACTTTTTTCCTTATTTTTTTACTTTTTAGAGCAACTCAATAAAAAGCATTCTTTTTAAAAATAATCTTTTTTTAATTTATATTTTTATTTTAATCCTGGTGGTGCAGCGGTAGCGTTGTCGCCTCATAGCAAAAGCTTCTCCTGTTTGATTCTCAGCTGTTGCGCCTTTGGTGTGGAGTCTGCATGTCCTCCCCGTGGTCGAGTGGCATTTGAAAGACATGCGTGAATAGGCATGCCTTTGTTGAAGGTTGGGCGTAGAGCTGGCACCTTGGCACCGTAAAAATCTACTGCCAATCATTAGCAGACCGGAGTTCTGCTGTGGCGACCCCTAACCGGGAAAAGCCGAAAGAAGAACAACAGTGTTCAGTATGTGTACCATACCACATGCTGCAGCTGTACAATACACACACAGAGCCCCACTGAGATTGTGGCAGCATCTGAAAGCTGTAACACAATTTCAGACTTTTAACCCTTCTAGGGTTCTCTGATAAAACATTCACAAAAGAAGAACAACAGTGTTCAGTATGTGTACCATACCACATGCTGCAGCTGTGGATTAGAACTTGTGTCTTGTGAGACATTAAAAATGGCTTTTTTACTTACTCCAAAAGCACTTTGTTCTGACCTGGGTTGCTTGCTGTGCAAGCATATATTATGATGTCAGATGACTTCAGTTTTGTCATCAGCTTCCGCCTTATTATATTAATCATCTGACATTATTACTCAGGTTCCTGTGAGGTCCAGTATTTTTATCACTTGCTTTTGTATTTTTACCATGACCTTTACTTTATTCGCACCACATTCATTATTTAAAATATATGCTACTATTTAATTTCTCTGTCACTGTTTTCACTCTTTCACTTCCTTTCATTTGAACTATGATGCATTCTTTACATGTATTATTTTACTTTGATTCATTTGTTTTTGTGCCTGTCTCATAATATTTGAGTTGTGGCTTGCCATTTTGTGTTTCTGCTACTATTTTAGGGAGCTTTACAGCCACTCGTCCCAATGCTTGAAATCCAGGAACTGAAAGTCATTGGTTCCAGCAGCTGTTTCATCATCTGCTCACCTGGCCTAACAGCTGCTCAAACTTGAACTTGAGTTCAAGGCTGCAGCTGCCACTTACCAGGTCAGTTGCCATGTCTCATCACTGAATTGGCAAGTGGGAAGGAAGATGATGAGAGGGGTTTTAGGTTTAGGGAGGGGAGGAGATTTTAGGGTTAGTGAGCAATCAGGAGTTGGCCCAGAGTTAATTATGAAAGAGCAAAGGAGAGTTGTTAGGTTAGGGTCAGGATTCTGGCAGGGATAGTTAACTTTGTGGTAGTGCACAAGAATCGGGATGGTGGGAGTTTGGGGTTCTTGCCAGTATGAGCAAGTGGCAGCAGGGAAGTGTGTCACAAGCTAATGGTATACCGGTACTTATAGTAGACCTCTTGTGTTACTATCTGTAGATAGACATTTGTACTTGTTCCTTTCAAAGTCGACTTTAATTTTCTTCATTACATTTTTCTGTGTTTGTTTCTGTTTTATTTCCTTTTTCTTCCAGCCTCTCAACATTCTTTGCTTGATTTCTTATATGTAAAGGAACTTGAAATAGTTTGTTTTCACAGGATCATCTTTGACTTAGCCAGTGCTTTCTTCAAGGCCTTTCCATTCTTACAGGACTGTATTATCTATGGTTTGATTTCTTTATTGATATCTTGAAAGGTTTCTAGTTTCTAGCTAGTGCTGCTAGCACGATGGAATACACTTGTTTGTACTTTTCATTTTACTTGGCAATCCGCCACGGTGGTGGAGCAGTTAGCATTACCGCCTCACAGCAAGAGGTTCTCTGGTTTGATCCTCGGCTAGGGTGCCGAATGTGCATGTCCTCCCTGTGGTCGTGTGGGTTTTCTCCAGGTGCTCTGGTTTCCTCCCACATCCCAAAAACGTGCTGTTGGTGGATTGGATACTCTAAATTGGCGTGAGTGCGTGTGTGTGTGCTTACCATGGAAGGTTGGGCGCTGAGCTGGCAACACGACACCGTAAAACTCCACTGCCAATCATGAGCAGACAGGTGATCCATTGTGGTGACCCCTAACTGGGAAAAAAGCCAAAAGAAGAATATTTTACTTGGCAATCCTGAATGTATATGTTTCATACTTTTTTTTTTTAAAGACTACAGCAGATACTGTTACTCTGATGCTTAGATGGAGCTCATAGTATTTTTCCCAAAATAAAAAAAAAGTATTTTCAGCTGTGATTCTTTTGCTCAGGATGATATTTTTGTTTTTGAATTGTAAACTAAGTTAAGAAGTGTTAAATCTCCTCCAACTGCTCTTAATTATTTGTGGAGTAGCAAAAAGTATTTGTTAAAAAAATAATAAATAAATAAAAACCTTTGGCATGGAAGCATTCCTGTAGACGTCAGTCAGAGCAAAACCTTATGGAGCAAGACTGTTGTTCCAGTGATAGTGATGTGTTTATTAGTTCAAAGAGTGGAAATATTTATTTACCTATTGTTTACCTGAGGTATTGGACTGATCCGTAGAAACCTCTTTCAGCCACCACTCGGAGAAGATAATATAATACAAAGTGAAGTCTGTATGTAATACAGTTACATATAAACCAGTAACTTACAGATAAGGAATGCAACAGTAGAATCAAATGTGTATAATACCAAATAGCAGTAAAGTAAAACAGCAGTAAACATAAAAAGCACACTGCTATACGTACACAGTAAACTGAACAGCATGTATTGGGTTTACTTAAAGCAACAATGTGCAGTATTTTTATGTTTATTCATAAACAAAGAGCTCATAATTTGCATTTGTAAAAGATGTGAGCCTGTGGTTACATCCATTTATAGAAGTATGTTTACTAGAAACCTGGAAGTCAGACTTGTACAGAGAAATAGTTAATATGACAGGAGGATTGTGTAAACATTTAGAAATGTCTGTTAGCTGATTAAATGAGCTTAGTTCTAAACTTCCTTAATGGTCTCTTAATTCCTAATACGTTTAGGAAGGTGCCATGTCACTTTCTAGTCATGGTCAGTACTGGTCTTTTAATTCCTAATGTTTAGGAAGGCCATGTCACTTTCTAGTGCCTGGCATTGAGAAGGCATGGTCAGTACAGGAGAGTTGGTTGAGAAGTCTCTGTAATACCACTGCTGCTTTAAACCAGAGCCTTAGAACTGTACAGGCTTGTTCTGGAGCCGGTGTAAAGACAGGCTGAGCAGAGAGACCACATTTCAGAATTTAAAACTGAGAGTGATAAGAGAAAGGTCAGAATGCTTTGGTCTGGAACCTACCTTGTAGGAGTGAGAGAGTGCTAATAAATGGTTCCTTGCCTCCATCTGTTTCTGTATGATAGGGTACTCCTGTTCCCTCCTGTTAGAAATCAGTGACTGTTCGATGCAACAGTAATCTCTGCAGTAAACATCATGCAATGTTAAACCTGTCTCATATGAAAGACTTTAAAAGTCAATTACATGCAAAAATGCACTTGAGCAAGTACAATCTGAATGTGTATAACCAGGACTTTTTCCTTTTACAAACTGTGTAACACGAGTAGTCAAACCAGTGAACTAGAAATGCGAAACAATTCAGTGTTCAGTAATACATGCAGAAACGCATTCAAACAGTGTCCCTCGGTTAAGGTCTTAATTATTATCCTTCTCAGATTGCCTTTTACTGATTCCTTGTTTTTTTTTTTCCTCAAACTGCACATATTTCTTTTCAGTCAGCAAAATTCCTGCATACTAATCATACTTCTCCATCAAAGTGCATAAGTAGGGAAGCATTTCCACATTCCTTTCTGTTGTATAAGCAGCTGTGCAATGTAAGTAGCGTAATGTAGTTAACCTTTAAAACAGAAACAGCAGAAGCAGCAGCGTGTCGTCACTTTAAGCAGGAATTCATAAGAAATAAATTATAGAAATTAGCAAATTATTGGCTAAAACTCAAGTTTACTAAGTTAGGATCATCTGTGGGTAACCCTCACCATGGAATTCCCCAGTATGTGTCTCTACTTAACATGTATTCCTTCTAAAACTCATGAGCTTGTTGAACCTGGATATTGCTACTCAACAGGGATAGCTGTCTCATTAATTATTCAGTCATGCAACATAAATAGATGGTGGCAACCAGAGTAATGGAATTACTATAATGCATGCACATAACAGGATGTATACTGTTGTATGCAAAAACCGAACCAATTGAAGTATATTTTCCTGTGAAGAATTTAACAATTTCATCCACCTGGTATATATGTAAACTCTGATATTGAGTAATGACATCCTTTAGTTGACCACAGTGAGTTTAAAAAAACACCACAAGGAATGATGGCATGTTGGTCATAGACATCTGAGAATTCTTTAAGAATACTCAAATCCTGAAACATCGTATAGTACTGTCTGTCATCTGCAATGAAAGATTCTGATAAGGCGCAAGAAATATAAGTAACATTAAATATGTTTGTAAAGTTGTACTGCCAGAGCATAAAACTCACTTTGTTCCCTAAACATACAGTAAGATGTCCTTCCTTAGATCACTGTTGCAGTATTGCAATACTTGACAGCTATCCTGCTGAGGGTAATCTGATGTCCAGCCAGGATGCCGAAGTCAAATAACCTTCTTGATGCTCCCTACGTCAGGCTTATGACTGCAGCCCACAGAAGTAAGGGTACTTAAGTGGGTGAATGAGCGTAGAACCCGTAGACATATCTTGCTGCTAGTCCAAATGCAAAGGTTTCACTAACGCTGATCTGAATACAGCATCGTTGTGCTGTTACTGCTGGCAAGGCCTTGTCAGATAAGTGCCCCACTGGGAAACTTTCTTTTTCTTCCTTTTTATCATAAGACTGTTCTTCTTAGGTGCTGAACACGGCTATTGCAACTGTAAAACTTGACAGTTGTTTGCCTCTAAGACCTTTAGAGCCAGGTTATCTTCCCTAAATGCCTATTTGAAGACCCAACATCTGAAGACCCTCGCTTTTTCCAAAATGGCAGACCCATTGGCCTCAGGCATCCCACTCGTACCCCAAAAGTTGTTCAAGAACTGAAACCGGATACTTTGGCTGCCCAGTATGACTTCGGACAGATCCACTGAGATGCAACAAGGATCTGTGGTATGTCTGAGCACTGCCAAGAGACTTGCCACAACCCCCACTGGAGGCTGGTATGGCATCTCTGGTTTAGACAACCAAGGATTCTGAATTTCCTGCCACTACAGGGGAGAAGGAGGACCACAAGGTGATATTTTTGGAGGGATCTTAGGGAATACTTCAGATCCTAGATAGAAAGAAGTACCTGATGCCCTTATCGAGGTCTGACAAGGTTTCACACCACTGCGCTTTGAGCAGATATCCCAGTGAATAAGAAAATAAACATGTTTATCAACAGATGTCCCATGAGAAGAAATGGCTAGATGTTTCTCAAGGTTTATATAGCACCATCATATATTTGAAGCAACATTCATTCCTCTCTACCCCCGTTCCCCTTCACCTGCCTCTCCTCCTTTGAAAAGCCAGCATGAATCTTCCTCTAAGGGGAAAGAATCTGATTCAGATGAGGATTCACTGGCTTATTCTTCCCAAATACATTCTCCATGACAACTGGCCTCAGATGATGAGGAAAGATTCTTCACTGGAAGACATTTCCTTTGGGGAAACTCTCTCTAGAGTGATGGATGCAGCATTTTGAGTGGGACACTAACTAGGTCTCAAATGTACAGAAATGGTACTGCAAATTATTGGAAGTAGAGCTCCCTAAGTATTCAATTGTGCCCTGTGCCCTGGAGACTATTTTAGATGCTTTTGTCTCCACTTCTAATCCTGACTCAGTCACCTGCACCTAAGAAACCTGACAGGTTCTACAAGGTACCCAAGGACATCAAATTTCTGTACAAAGATCTGGTAGTAGACCCCTCTCTTTCTAATGGATAAACCCACCAAACATATTTCCTGCATCCAGCATACTGACATCTGATAGAGACAGGAGGGCTGTAGACAGGTATGCCAAAAAAGTCTATACCTCTGCCACCCTGGCATTTGTAGCTCTAAACTACCAAACTCAAATGACTAACTATTTATTGTCATTTAGGGAAACATGAATAAGTCTGTGGCAGAATTTGAGGATTCTGAACATAAATCCTAGCTTGTGTCTGGGCTCAGTAATGCCATCCAAGTAGCCAGGCACTCCATTAAATGCAGATATGATGCTGCACATGCTTCCTGTAGGGCTGTGGCCACTTGTTCAACCATCCACAGGTTTGCTTGACTTCATTTTCAGTCCCTCACAGAAGATGTTAAGGCCAAGCTTTTGGACTCCTCTCTTCATGGGGACTTCCTTTTTGGCCCTTCTGTTGCTGAACTTTTTAAGACACTGCAGAAGAAAGGTTAAAGCTGTGTAAAACTTTTAAGCAGATTTTTTTTACATAAGTCTTTAGATACCAAAGGAATTATCTGCGTAAATCCACTATCTTTGTTTATAGGGAGCAAGCCCCGTCTTAAAAGGGTAAGAAAATTGCTAAGAAAAGATTTCAAGAGAAACCTCAGCCTCCTCTTCAGATAAGCTTGCTTCCAACTGACTACCTTCTGCCTCCTCCCTCCTACCCTGGTGCACACATTCCTTTTTCCCAGAGTCGGTCTATCCATCCCAGCCTGGGAATGCATTATTTCAGACAAATGGATCTTTTCCATCATCCAAAATGGTTAGACTGTTTTTGGAAAAGTGCCTTTGTCTCCAAGGGGAATTCCCTTCCCTCCTACAAATCAGTCTCACTTCATTCCTCCTTGATTCAGGAACTGCTTTCCCAAAAAGCAATAAACTCAATTCCCTCACAGGTGAAGGGGAAAGGTTTCTACTCTAGACTATTCATGATTTCCAGGAAAAGAGAGAACATAGAGGCTCATCTTAGATTTGTCTTACCTCAACACCTGTTTAGAAATTCCATCCTATAAGATGCTCCTCTTTCTCAAGACTCTACTCCCCCAATCCTTTCTCGGGCTTTTCTGTTCACCCTAGATTTGAAGGATGCATACCCATCCCTATACGCACTGCCTCCCGGAAATTTGTCAGGGTTTCAGTCTCTTCATTTCACTTTCAGTTTTCATAGTTACCTTTTGCCACATCTACAGCTCCAGTAGTCTTCACAAGGTGCCTAGCTCCAGCAGTCATCTTTTGCAGAACTCTGGATACAAGTCTTCCTACCTGGACGACCTCTTTATTCAGGCCTCATCCAAGGAAACTTTGACCTTACATCTGAAATTCACTGTATCTCTTCTATAATGACTGGGATTCTCCTCCAAGTTCAAGAAGTCTTCTTAGACCCCATCTCAGGACATAGTCTTCCTAGGTTGCAGACTGAACACCATGTCAGTGACAGCCCTCCTCCCTCAGGAGAAACTTTTCTGTCTTGTAGCTTACTTCCAGTCCTTGCTCCCCTTGTCTACAACCACAGCAAGAGAAATTCTATGAGAGCTAGGGTACATGAGAGCCATAATTCTGATGGTGCCTTATTCCAGAAACAGTGGTACTTGAAGTCCCTTTCATCTCAATACTGACACCCCCAGGACTTCTAAATCCCTCTCTTTCCTTTCTAAAGTGGGAGCTGTAATGGTGGATATCTCAATTGAAACTCAACACAGAAGTCCCCTTCTTATCATCCACACCCACGACCCACTCAGACACATCGACATGGCCAGGGGTTCATGGACAAGCTCCACAGCAGTTCAGGGACACTTGTCCTCTAGAAAGCTCAAGGAACACATCAGTGTCAAAGAGATGAAAGCCCTCATCCAAGCCTTACAGGTGCTGTCTCACTTGTGAAGCCCAGGCCCCCTGAACGTGTTCACAGACAACACCTTGGTCATGTTGTACAGCAACAAACAGGGTACCACAAAGTCTTACCAGATGTGTAGGCAAGCCCTGATGACTAGGGACATAGCCATGGAAAGAAACCTGTCCCTTAATTCTGCTTACATACCTTCAGAGGAAAATGTCCCTGCAGACAACCTCAGCAGATCCAGAGAAGATCCTCACTAATGGATTTGCAAGTGAGGTCTCTCTGGACATGCACCGCAGATGGGTATGCCTCAATTAGATCATTTTGCCTCCAACCAGAACAGATAACTCCGACTGTTCTGCTCAAGGACCCCTTCCTTCCAGTCCTAGAGGACAGTTGCCAGGTTTTTCTACTGAGGGGAGAAGTTCCACTATGCCTTCCTCCCTTTGCCTGATCCCAGAGTTTCTTTTGAAGAGAGAGAAATCTAAAATCTTGCTAGTGACTCCCTTATGGCCTAGGCAGCACTGTATCTTCCCATCTTGCCAGGGGCAATCACTTGAAGTTACTCCACAAAGACTTACTCACACAGAGCAAGAGCTGTCTGAACTCTCTAACTCTAAGGCTCTAAATGTAGGCTCTCAAACTTGACTTCCTGTGTGATAGAATTGTAATTCCATTCAGACATCAATTATTAGAGGAAGTGCTTCAGGTACTCCAGGAGGCAAGAAAGTTTACTACTAAAAATCTTATATTTCCAGTTGGAGATGATTTTCCATATGGTGTCACAAGAAGAATGAGGACCTTTATTTGGTGGTGGGTATACCTACTATTTTGTCATACATGTATGGGTTGCTCAAAAGTGGTCTGGCCTACTCCTCCATCAAAGCCCACTTATCTGCTGTCTCTACTTGCCTGCTTTTAAATCTACCATTGATCTTCAGAATTGAATTCAAACAGTTTTTAAAAGGCAGCCTTCACCTGAATCCTCCCAGGAAAGTTATCCCTCCAACCTGAGATCTGACCTTTGTTCTCAAAATCCTTTCACGCATTGTACTTCTGCCCTAGGCACATGAGTGCATGTTGCAACTTCAGCATCACTAAAATTCTGTACCTTGAAAACTGTTCTGTTGGTTGCTGTTAAATCTGCTGTAAGAGTATTTGAATTACAAGCCCTTGTGGCAATTCCACCTTTCCTCATCTTCTATAAGGAGAGGGTTCCTTAAGAGCTAGCCCTCCTTTATGTCCTGAGCTGTTTCCAAATGAATCTGACCATTTGCAAACCTTTTTCTATAGTCCACAAAACAGAGGTGAGAGAATCCTTCACTTTCTAGATGTGCCTAGGCAGCTAGGATTATACCGGGACAAAGCTAAGTTATTCAAAAAGTCAGACCAACCTTTTGTTTGTTTTCAAGAAGAGGTTAAGTTGGGAAGTCCAGTTTTCAAACATACTACCTAAACTACATTTCAAAGTCCATTGCATTCTGTTTATACTTTCCACAGTAAGAACCTTCCAGCCTCAGTGAAGGGCCACTCCACCAGAGCAGTTTTGGATTCCTATTGAAATGTTGACACTCGAAATGTCGAGTGCCAACATGCTGTAACAAAATGATTAAAAAACTCAGGAAAAGAGAGACTCTCTAAGATTGCTCTTTTCCTTTAAACTTCTTTTTTTTTTTTTTTTTGCAGGAGGGGCAAGCCCATCCCCCCACCCCCCACTCGAAAGTTATATATACCAACTCTGAGATTGCCATACCTCAAAGAAAAGGGAATATCCTGAGAAACTGCCATCTTGGATTTAGTATATGTAAGTCTGGTTTTTGGACATTCAGTCTCCATATTTTGAGATTTGCTCAAGCAGGTTCCAACATTTCAAATGGTTAATACAGTCTCCCTCCTTCTCTGATGCCCCCTTCAAAGTCATTGATTTCAGATCCATCCTGGAGGTCACCACCTGGAACTGTGTGCACTCTTTCACCAGGCCTTAGAGAGTAGATGCATTTTCCAGATCTAAAATGTCTTTTGCTAGATCTAGCTTCTTAGGACTGATAGATAGCAGTCCTATACCCTAATCTACTTCTCTCAACAACTGTTTGCTTTTCGGGGACATCCAGAAGTATTAGAGTACAGCGACTATGATCTAAAGAAGAGCATATTACATTTGCATCAGAATTTACCATAATAGTAGATACCGTACTGATCACTGTTGCAATATTGCTTACCTCCCTCCTTCCCCGATCTTTCCTGTGCTTTGTGAACCAAGTGAGCAGTTGCATTCTCACCCCCTTATCTGGGCATACTTTTTTCATTTTCTTTCACTCAAGCCTCTCCAGGGCTGTTATGGGGCAAGATAATCTGAGGAGCCTATGCTCATACATCCACTTGTGTACCCTTGTACACGTGGGCTGAGGTCTTATGCTGGATGTATGGAGAGTCAAGAAGGTTATTTGGTTTTGGTTCCCTGGTCAGACATCGTTACCCTCGGCAATATAACCTGTAAATATTAGAATACTACAATTGTGATCAGTAAGACATCTTCTGTTATGGTAAGTTCTTACACTACTGTACTTTATCAGTAGTAGTAATTCAACTATGGTAAGCATCTGAGAAATATTACGGCTACAAATTAGCAACAGTTTCTCATTGTTTGTACGAGGTTTGTGTACATAAATCTGCAGGATTTAGTTTGTAATTTAAAGTCCTAACTTACCAACAATTAAAATCACTTTGTTATTGCCTTCCCAACAGTTTTGAAAGAAAGAAAAAAAAATAGCAACTTGAATTACAGGGTTATATAGATAACTTATATCTGAATTTCTCTTCCTTCACATAACTTTGTATAAATTGACTACACCACCCTTTTGCTGAATTAATTTCACATTCTTTTTTTATCAGGTATATGCTTCCATAATTCCTTTATCCATTCTTTTAAACAGCACATAAATATCTCCTTGGAGATAAAAGGTACATTTTTGAGTAGTCTTGAAAACAACCCATTAAAGAAGTATTCCACCATTCTCTGTGTTTTAAAGACAGTGTAATTCCTGATGTTTGTCATTTGATCGCTAGTGCCATAACAGCCATATGGGATATATCCTGCCAAGGACATCAAAGCTCTGGGTGCCTTCCACATGAACTGTACATCTGCCCTAACCAAATTGAGTACATATGGGTATTAGAGGGATATGTGGGCTTGTCAAAAAACAGAAGATCTCATGTTATCCATGTCACTATTCCTCACTCTTGGGTCTTAGATCCAACATTGGATCTGAGCTGGCAAATTTTAGACTGTTTCTAGGCTCAAGCTCCTCCCACTCCCATGATCCCTTTGTGCTCTCTAACCCCTCAAATTTCGTTTGCCGTGATTAGTTACAGATGCAGATTTCAGGGCTTGAGTTCCTGATTGGGATGAGTAACTCTTTCAGCTATTCTTTAACTTTTTTTTCTTAAATAGTATTATCCCGTTTGTTAGTTATTAGTGCAGTGTTAGAGTTAGTTAGAACCTCCCCTCCCATTCATATTTAGTGAAGGTGTTCATCGTGTTTCACTGTTGCAGTCCTAACCAATGGGTTATCTGGTTCCTGGTAGCCCTCGATCGGCCAGAATACCAAAGGTAAGTAAAATATGACATCGGCTGTCGTTGGTTGTAAATGATGTCAGGACGTCCGATACAAAAGGAGGCAGCCAATGTCACTTCCTCAGTCTTCCTTGCCACGGAGTCCGAAGCAGAAGCATTTCTTGCACGAGTACTGGTCGGCAATTTACCATTTTTTTCATTTACGACTACAGAATTGAAGTGTACTACAGCTAAGTACCCCATTGGGGATCCTCTTTTCTTGCCTTAACGAATGTAAGAAAAGGTTAATAATTGTCTTACCTGTGGAAAGCAGATTCCCCATAGAGATTTTCATTTCCATTGTATTTTTTGTTTAGGCATTGACCATGACGTTCCTAATTGTGATCTCTGTGCCTCCTTTAATCCGTGTACTGTTCGTGATAGGGCTAAGCTTTTAGATAAACATTTTAGAGTTTGGCCTAAGTTTGTCAGTATGGCATCTGCTGGTCTTCAGGCTTTGGATGTACCCAAAAAACATAAGGATAACGACAGTGACAGGCTTCAGAAGGTTAAGTCCTCGGATTATGTTAGGATGGTCATCAGTCATATGGTAGCCAGTGAGGTGCCTTTGCAGCCCCTGTGGTCCATGGATTTTCAACCGCAGGCCTCGGTTGAGACCATTTCAGAGTCCCCCAGGCCTCCGGCCTCCATTTTGCCTTCTGACCTTTCACCTGTCACCTATTCAGCTGGATCCAGAGCTGCTAAGCTGATGCCGGTGTCCGAGGCCTCTGTTCTTCATTCAGACAGCAAGCTCATACCGACGACCTCTTCTGCAACTTCGGTTGCCAGGCCTCCCGAGTCCTTCAGGATTGCAGGTAAATCTTCCAGTTGTTAGCCTGTGAAAAAGCAGGCTCCAGTTTTTTCTCGATCCCCTCAATCCCAAGTGGTTAAAATGGCTAATGACCTTTTGACTCTTACTAGGGGTTCACAGCCTCCTCCTTCTAAAAGGAGTAGGGATGTTTCTCCTGAGGCTTTGTCTTTTTCTGATTCTGATTCTACTAGCATTTCTGCTGATGAAGAGGAAGTTTCTCAGGCTTTTTCTCCTTTTGAAGATTCAGATGCAGAGGAGTCCACCCCTTCTGCCTCTCCTTCAGAAGATTTCTCTTTTGGTGATGCTTTGAATACTTTCAGGGAGCATTTTAAATGGGAAAGTCAAGATTATCCTCAATCTAAGAAAAAAGATTAGGGAGTTTTTGGATTTACCTCCGTATAAGCCTCTGGCTATTCCCCCAGTGTTGGAAGTAGTTGATGATGTTTTTTTGGAAAATTCCTAGACTACAAATTCGGTTCCTCCTGCTCCCAAGAAACCTGAAAGGTACTATAGAGTTCTCGATTCTCATTTGTTTCTTTTCAGGAATCCGTTGGCTGATCCTGAGGTTATTTCTCAAGGCCTTAAAGGAGTTAAGGCCACTGTTACCAAAAATCCTGTTCCTTCTGACAGGGAATCTGGGAACCTAGGTAGATGGGGTAAAAAAAGTTTATACCTCTGCCACTCTTGCTATTAGGTCTACTAATTCTCTTTTTCATATGCTGCAGTACCAGCAGCACACCTTGGAGGCTATTAAGTCTAGGATAGCAAGTGTTCCTGTTTTGCCAGAGAGTAAGGATATGCAGGATTTGCTGAATTCTGCCAGTCTTGTCAATAAACATTCTTTACATTGTGGTTTTGACATTCTAGAAGCCTCCTGCAGGACTACACTCCTGCAGGACTACAGCTACTGGATCTGTTATTAGAAGGCATGCTTTGCTCAGGGAACAGCCCCTTCCAGAGCCTGTCAAGGCTAAGCTTTTGGATGTACCTTTGCATAAGGACAGTCTTTTTGGCAACAAAGCAGTGAAGTGCTCAAGAAGATGGAGGACAAGGCCAAGTCTATGCAAACTGTTAAGGGTTTTCTGCATGTTCAACCTCCTTGCTTTAGCAGAAATTGCCCTTCAAAGAGTTGGACACTTCCTGATACCAGCAGATAGAACCGCGCTAGGACTAGAGGTTACAAATCTTGTAGGGAGCAGGTGGCTACCCCTCAAAGGGCTAAGCGTTGTCAGACTTCCACTTCCAAGGCGGGAAGTTCTAAGCCTGCATCTCAGTCAAAACACTCTCAATGACTTTATCCAACTTCTGCCTATTTTTGCCTGCCTGGAGAGTCCTTTAGGGGGAAGATTGGCCCCTTTTGCAAATGTCTGGGCCACTGTCACGGATGACAAATGGGTACTCAGAACTGTATCCCTAGGGCACAAGTTTCCTTTCCACACCTGTCCAGTTCCCAAAGGATTCCCAGACACTCCTCCAAACCAAAGGGCAGAAGTAGAAAAACAAATGTCTCTGTTTCTTCTGGGAGCAATAAAATCAGTTCCTGCTCAGCAGGTAGGCCAGGGTTTCTATCCCAGACTTTTCCTAGTTCCAAAAAAAAAAAAAGGCAACTGGCATCCCATCCTAGATCTATCCATTCTGAACTCTTTGTTGGTAATTCCAAAGTTCAAAATGCTCACTCTGCATCAGTTGCTGGCAGTGTTAGAAAAGGATTCCTGGCTGGTAACTTTGGATCTGAAATAAGCTTCTCTGCACATCCCTATCAGGGAATGTTGCAGGCAATACCTTTGTTTCAGGGTGGGCAGACAACATTATCAATTCTCTGCACTGCCCTTTGGCTTATCTACTGCTCCCAGAGTTTTCACAAAGTGCCTGGCTCCAGTCATTGCTTTTTGCTGGCAGAAGAAAATTGAGATTTATCCATACTTGGATGACTGTCTGATTCAAGCAAATTCTCAGGAACAGCTGTTAAAGGATATAGAATTTGTAAAGACTCTTCTCTTTTCCCTGGGTTACACTCTCAATAAGGAAAAATCAAAAATGGTACCATCCAAGGAGATAACATTTCTGGGAGCGTATCTGAACACAGCTGCCCAGATGTTATATCTCACCCAGGAGAAGCAGACAACTCTTTCAGTTTACTTCAAGGACTTGGCAAGCCTGTCCCAGCTCCCTGCAAGGAAATACCTGCAAGCTCTGGGATACATGGCCTCTTGCATCCTCATAATTCCATATGCAAGACTGCATATGAGGAAATTGCAATGGTACCTCAAGAATATCTGGTGTCAACACACACAGGCCCTGGATATGATGATTCCTCTGCTTCCATGTCTACAGATGGAGTTTCTATGGTGGGCAGCAGCCTGTCTACAAAACAAAGGCATGCCTTTTCACCCACCTCCTGCCACTCAAGTTCTTACCACAGACGCATTGGACTATGACTGGGGGAGCACACCTGGATGGCAGATGCATACAGGGACGTTGGAATGCCCAGCAGCTGCACCTGCACATAAATCTAAAGGCGTTGATAGCAGTTCAGTAGGCCCTACTAGCTTTCAAGCATCTTCTTTCTCCAGGGACACTGCTTGTCAGAATAGACAACACCACAGTCATGTGGTACACCGACAAGCAGGGAGGGACTCATTCTTGCCCCGTGTGCAGGCAGAGCATGAATCTTAGCAGCATCCCTGGGCCTGCATCTCCTAGCTCAGCTTCTTCCAGGAAGGCTCAATGTTTTGGCAGACCAGTTGAGCAGACAAACCTTGGATCCTCATGAGTGGCAGCTGAACAGAGCAGTCTTTTACAGCATCATTCAACGTTGGGGCACACCTCAGGTGGATCTTTTCTCCTCCCCAGACAGCCATTTTCTACCTCTCTTTTGCACCAGACAGCATCACAGCAGAGCCTGGAGAGTGGATGCTCTGTCCTTCCTGTGGAAGTTGCTGTCAGTTTACTCCTTCCCTCCTCTTCTTCCCAGAGTGTTATTGAAGATCAGGGACAAATGACAAAGGACTATTCTTATAGCTCCAGACTGGTCCAGACAGCACTGGTATGCACTGCTTCGCAGTCTCTCCCAATTCCCTCCTTGGCATCTTCCTCTGAAGCCAGATCTTTTGGTTCAGGAAGGGAGAATTATTCTGCATCCTCATCTTCAATCCCTTCACTTGGCAGTGTGGCTCATAGTTTGACTCCTTCCTTATCTTCTTCCCTTTCCCAGCAGGTAGTTGATGTGCTGAGGGAGCCCAGGAGGCCTAGCACTAGGGAGTCTTACGCTGGCAAATGGGAAAGGTTTTCTCATTGATCTCATTGGATTCAGGCTAGAGGGGAATCTTCTTCTCAACCTACCCTTCCTCTGATCCTGGATTTGCTTCAGTGTGGTCTTTCTTTTTCCTCTATCAACATCCATGCGTCAAGCCTTTTATGCTCATTGCTCTTTTATCCCCTGATGAAAATGTTTCTCAGAGGTGCTTGCAACCTAAAACCTCCCAGAAGGGCACCTACTCCAGCCTGGGATCTTAATTTTGTTCTAGAGAAACTCAGTCTTCCTCCATTTGAGCCAGCTGCCACTGCAGATTTAAAGTTTCTCTCTTGTAAGACTGCCTTCCTCTTGGCGACAACTTCAGCAAGGAGGGTTTCAGAACTGCAAGCTTTGATGGCTGTGGAGCAATTTCTTATTTTTCACGCAGATAGAGTCTGTCTGAGAAATAACCCCTCCTTTATGCCTAATGTGGTTTCTAGCCTGACTCTTAATCAGTCCATACACCTTCCTACCTTCTTTCCTAATCCTCAAAATAGAGATGAAAGTATTCTACACTCTTTTGATGTGCATAGATAGCTCAGGTTTTACTTGGATTAGGACTAGACCTTTGGAAATCAGCACACTTATTGGTCAGTTTTGTCCCTGGAGCCCAGGGCAAGGCTATTTCAAGCAAACTATTTCTAAATGGATTGCACATTATATTACCTTTTGTAATTCCTTTCATGGCAAGGTTCCTTCTCAAGGGGTTAGGACCCACTCAACAAGAGCAGCTTCAACTTCTGCAGCCTTTTTAAGGGGGTGTCCCTACTAAAGACATTTTGGAGCCTGCCACATTTTCTTCTGTTCACACTTTCACAAAGCATTATAATTTGCCTTTGTTTTCTAGAGCCAGGGCAGGGTTTGCCATTGCTGTTCTGCAGAGCATTATTTCCAGTCCTTGATTCTGTTGGTTCCTCCTCCCTTTTCTCTGGGCTTTGGTAATCAACCCAATGATTGCAACATTGAAACACGATGGACATAGTACAGTTGTGTATACTTACCATAAATGTAGATGTTCAAGTGTATTCACTGTTGCAGTCCTGGTTTCCCTCCCCCTTTTGGTCCTCTCCTGTCCTCCTTTCCTAAGGCACAGGCTAAATTTGGTGTTATTTGCCAAAGTGGCTTTTGGTTTATGCCTTCTTTTCTGGGGGCTTCTGATTGTTATGCCAAGAATGACTGAGGAAGTGACGTCGGCTGCCTCCTTTTCTATTGGATGTCCTGACGTCCTTCACAACCGACGTTATATTTTACTTACCTTTGGTATTCTGACTGATTGAGAGCTACCGGGAACTGGATAACCCATTGGTTAGGACTGCAACAGTGAATACACTCGAACATCTACATTTATGTTAAGTGTACACAACTGTACTTTCTGTTGCTTTGTTTTTGCACCCCCCCTTTTTTTTTTTTGGTGACCATTAATTTCCCTTGAGTTTTTGCTGTAATTGTGTGTTAAGTGTTATAGTTAATTTCTAGTATGTGTGTGTGTGTGTGTGTGTGTGTGTGTGTGTGCGTGTGTGTGTGTGTGTGTGTGTGTGTGTGAAGCTGCTGTTTGTTCCCTGTGCTGACTTTCCTGTACCGACTCTGGTTTTTGCATGGCCCCTTGGCTGTAGGTACCTTGTCATGTCTAACAAGCCAACTGGTTTTAAAAGGTGCTCCTCATGCTGTTGGAAGATGCCTGTCTCCATTTCATACAAGGAATGCCTTTGCTGTTTGGGCATTGACCAGCTGGAGGCTGAATGTGACATTTGTGCTGCGTTCAACCCTATGGCTTTGGTCGAGTGCTAAAACAAGCTCCTCTTGAAAGGTCTAGCTCATGGGAGTCCCTTAGCTCAGTCCCCTGTCAAGTCTGGAACCTCTGAGCTCAAAAGGAAGGCCCCTCTGCCTCCCAGGTACTCCTCCACTAAAAAGATGATGTCGGATCCTAGTACCTTGGATCTGGCCCCAGCCTCGACTCACTCGGATCTGACATCCTTGGTTCCTAAGATCCATGACTCTCACTGATCTGGGGCTTCCGCTCTGAAGCCACTCCTGGATCCAAGGCCTCTGGTTCAAGGCCTCTGGATCCAGTTGGATCCGGACCAGCCACAGATCTGACTTCCTCGAATCCGAGACATGTGGGATTCAAGAGTCTGGATCCTAATGTGTCCCCGGCTCCAAAGAGGTTGGATCTGGGATCGGTGTCAGAACCCACTATAGACATTGAGGATTCCCCATCAGGTTCTGGCTTGGGGCAGTCCCCTTCCATCTCCAAGCACAGAATCCTTCCTTAGAGGGGCAGTCCTCGGGATCTCGGCACCCATCCCCAGCCAGGTCCTCCGCATCCTCTAGATCCTCCAGGAGTTTACTCCCTTCCAATATGGACAGGATAATGAGGTCCTTTCTCAAGGCACAGATTGAGTTGGGTCTTCTCGCATCCCCTGCCCATCCAGCTAGGGGGCCATGTCCTACCCCCTCTTTGACTTCTCCTCATCTGATCTGGTTGGTTTCGGATGCTCTGGCCTTGGAGCATACGGGGAGGGAGACTGGGATTCCTGGGGACCCTTCTGTCCCTACCCCATCTGAGTCCCTGACTGCTTCTGTTTGGCCTCCCACTGGGCAGGCAGAGTCCCACGCCCAAGTGGTTGCCTTGGAGTCCTTAGATAGGGGTTCCAGACCTGTTTTTTGGACTGGTCCCTTCCCCTTGGTGCTTTGGCCCTTAACAGCTCAGGGCCAGTACTACCTGGAGGTCCAGAGGTTCTGGCCTGTGTTGGTCCTTCTCCCCAGGCAGGCTTTCCATCCGGGAGTGCAGACAGGGCATCGTACAGTCATTCAGCATTCTGGGTCATAGAGAGGACGTTTTTCTCCCAGAGTGTTTCTTCCCCGACTTTCCAACTGACCTTTCAAGGACTGTCCCAGCCCCACCTTGCAGACCCTACTCATCCTGTCTTAGGTCAGCCTACTCGAACCAGCCTTCAGGTGGGAGTTGCCCAACTCAGGGTTTCCCTCTCTTCCGAATCCTCTCCTGAGCCACCCCTGGAGGAGGGTCCTTTGAAGAAATCATTTTAAGAGGAAATACTTGGACTCCCCTGCTGAGTCTCTCACCAAGGATATGGACTTCGATGAAGTTGAATGGGTCCCCCCAGGTTTCCACCCAAGGATGTCTCCTTTGAGGACATCTTGGAAATCCTTAAGCTTAAGGATGGTTGGACTTCCTTCCCCCCATCCTCTGAGGAGTCCATCTTTCTGAAGGCTTTTGAGACAGGGCTACCTCCTGGGTCCCCACCGCAGATAAACTTGTAGACCTTATCGGCAGCATGGGCATGGAAGGACCAGAAACTGTGAAACCCATTCCCAAATTTGCTGACAAGCTTTTTAGTCCCCCTTCTGACCAGCAGTTCTGGTCAAAAGGCATGCCATTCGATGCAATAGTGGTAGCTCCCACCACCAAGAAACAGCTGGCGGAACAGAGCACACCTGTCCATCCCCCCACCTGTAAGTCCTAGGCAATCAACAGGCACGGAAAGTGGGTGTTCACCTCAAGCATCTTTGGGCTGCGGGCGCAAAACTACCTTGCACATTTCACTCGATTTCAAAGGGACCCGGTCAAGGAGCTTACCACATCCCTTTCTGAGGTACTGCCTGCCAGAGAACTAAGCAAGGTGTCCCCCAAACTATACATGCTTTCTTCCCTGTCTAGTGCATCAATGAGGCTGATTGCCAATACCGTTGAAGGAGACTCTTGAGTGGCTGGCACAGGCATCGCTATTCAGCTTCGCACTTGGCTGCACTTTTCCAGATTTGCAGAGTCCTTTAAGGCGTCCTTCACCAACCTTCGATGGTTCTATCCTGTTTGGCCCTTCGGTCAAAGAGACTGTAACCCGCAGTGAGCAGAAGGGTAAGACTTTGTCGGCTGTGGGAATCAGGTTTTCCACCCCTCAATGCTTGTTTTCCTAGATGCAGTGAGGGTCTAGGAAGATGTGGTTTCACAAGTCACAGTCTGCCTTCCAGGATGCCCAAGACGAGCCCTCCTCCAGAGGTTGGGGAGAAGGTTCAATGGCAGACACCACCCCAGGGGCAGAGGGGGTCTGCAAATTCAGGGCTCCAGGGAGCCCTTCTCTGAGAAGCCCCAACAGTGCTCCTGAAGTGCTGCCTGACTGTCCTGCCCTGGAGGCAGTCGGGGGTCATTTGTCTTTGTACTCTTTGGCCTGGGAAAGTATTACAAAAGATTCTTGGGTGGTAAACATCATTTCCAGGGGTTATTCTATTCTCTCTTCCCACCCTCCTCCAGTCAGGAGATACCTCCCCGATCCACCACCCTTCAGAAGGAGCTAGCTCAGGAAGAAGTGCACAAGCTTCTTCGAAAGAGAGCCATCCAAGAGGCTCTTGCTTCTTTTTGGTGCCAGAGAAGATGGGGTACTGCATCCATTTCTGGACCTCAGCAAACTCAATCTGTCTGTCAACAAGTCCAAGTTCTGGATGGTCACTGTCCAGTCCATCATGCCTTTGTTGTACAGGGATGATTGGATGTACTCTATAGATCTCCAAGACGTGTACTGTCATATCAAAATAGACAGGTGCTCCAGGAGACATCTCCACTTTTGAGTAGGGGCCAATCACTACCAGTTCAGAACCCTGTCCTTTGGCCTCACAACAGTAGCCCCCAGGTTTTCATCAAGTGCATAGCAGTGGTCACAGCTCACCTGAGACTGCAAGGATTCCATGTGTTTTCCTGTCTCGACGATTGGCTCCTCACAACTCCCAAGAAGCATCATCTGGTCACTGCTTGTCAATACCTACTACTGTTTTTTGACCAGCTAGGCATTTCAGTGAACCTTCCCAAATCTAACCTCACTCTATCCCAAAATCTGGAGTTTATCGGGATTCAGTTGGACACTGTGTCAGAGATTGGAGTGCTCCCACTCCGTTGGGTGGTACTCATCAGATGTCATGTTCAATGTCTTCTCGATCTGTCTCATCCCCAGGCCGACCTTGTTCTCAGGGCCCTAGCGTCCATGGCAGTGGCGATCTATCTAGAGCCATTAGCCAGGTTCTACGTGAGGGTTCTGCAGTGGACTCTAGTGGTTCAGTGGTCTCCCCTGGTTCATCCAATGTCAACGCCGATTTACTGCACGCCAGTCTGCAGGCATTATCTCCTTTGGTAGATTCAGTCTCCTGATCTCCGAATAGGCAAACCATTCTCTCTTCCTCCCCCAACTGCCCCAGTGACCATAGACACTTCCCTGTTGGGGCAGGGGGGGTATTTTCAGGGACAGATGGTCCACGGCATGTGGTCAGAAGCAGACACCAGACTGCATATCAATGTCCTGGAGATGAGGGGAGTTCTCCTCACGTTGCAAGCCTTCCACCACTGCCTTCCTCCAGGTACCTTTGCAGTTCACACAGACAACATGGTGGTTGTGTGGTACATCAACAAGCAGAGGGGCAGACGCTCATATCTACTTTGTAACAAGGCCATGAGAGTGTGGGAATGGGCGATGTCCTTGGGGTGCTTTCTCATTGCAACGCACATTTCCAGGGAGTCCAACGTACTGGTGGACAGACTCAGCAGGGCAATTCTGAATTCTCATGAGTGGTCTTTGAATCCTTCAGTGGTAGAAGAGATCTTCCTTTGCTGGGGTCAGCCGAGCTGCGATCTTTTTGCTTCCCCTCTCAACCACAAATGCAGCCAGTATTTCACCCTGATTCCCCCATACAGGAAGTCCCCCCAGGGATGCTCTGGTCCACAATTGGCCCCCGGGTCTCCTTTATGCCTGTCCTCCCTTGCCTCTCATTCCCAGAGTACTTCAGAAAGCCCGTCACCTCAAGGCCACCTTGATCATCATCTCCCCCTTTTGGGCTCAGCAGGTGTGGTTTCCCCTTCTTCGGTCTCATTTGAAGTACCCCCTTGGGGTATTAGATCCCATTCCAGATAAAAAAAAAAAACAGAAGTCTCTTGTTCTGTCTATGCTTATGCAGACTTCTCTTTAGTTTAGTAGTGTGAGTATAGGAGTTTAGTATCAGCACATTTTTGGCAGATAAATATCCCTGTTGTGGATCCTCCTTTTATGTGGAAAAGTTATTTTCTCATATGTCTATCAGAAAGAGCAAATGTTCTTGTGGTAGACAAATCCCTTGCAAGTACAGCTGTACTGCTTGTGTTTTCTGTCAGCACTGTCATGTAAATAGCACATGACTATGGTGTCATGACTTCCCAACGACTGATCTCCCTCCTCAGCAGAAAAAGAAGAAAGAGTTGTCAAATGCTGTTTTCGAAGAAATTCTGACATACTCCTGTTTTTTTGCAGTCTGGGACTGATGTCTCTGCTGAGGAAGATGTTCTTCGTGTTTCACTGTTGCAGTCATCACACTTGGGTTATCTGCCTGCAGGTAGCCCTCAGTCAGCTTGAATACCACAGTCTTGGGATTTCTGCATCGGATGCTGTCGCTTCTTCCATGACGTCAGGTCATCAGGGGTATAAAACATGCAGCCAACGCCATTACATCAGCTTAGTTTTGCAGCCCTCAGACTGTTGATTCTTCTTGTCCTTCTGGCGCAATCCCATGGAAACATCACACCTCCAGTCAGTCTATACATCAGGCAGATACTACCAAGAAGAGAGAATCTTGCTCCGCTCTGACCAAGGGTGAGGTAGGCATTCACCAGAACTTAGTGAAGGAGGAATTTGCCAGCTTACTTAGGAGGTCTGGCCTTCTATTTCTTCTCCCAAAACTATCCCTCTCAAGATCCCTAGGAAAAGGACGTAAGAAAGCTAAGCATTTGTTCACACCCCTTCTACTCCTGCTATGTAGAAGAGCTCTAAGAAGGACTGGATCAACTTTGGCCAGAGTCTGTTAACGGACATCTGGTGTTTACAGTCCTTGACTGCAGCATCTACTAAAAGAAGGACATCTCATTTTTCCTCATAAGACGAGATTCTCTCTGAATCAAATATGGAAGCACTTAACAAAGCTCCATAGTTATCTTCCCCTATTCCCTGTAATTCTGAATCTGAGAACACTCAGTCCGTATTCATAGGTTTTCACTAGGCTAACGATCACAAGGGCCTTTTTAAACCTAGCCATGTATCCAAAATCTCTGACAACTTCTGTTAACCATTAATAACTTTAAGCAGGGGCCTGGGAGATGAACATTTTACAGGTTGCCTGTGTCCGTTAGAGGCATAGGTGCCAAACCAGGGATGAATTTCTTGTTCCCCTGCCAATTGTCCAAGTTGCACTTGAACTGGGTTAGGTAGAACCTCTGTTCACATGGATGGGGGAGCATGTTCCAGAGGCTGGGTAGTCTTTGGGACACATACCTATCTCTCCAGCAGATCCTGTTTATATCACAGGCAAGTTTAAGTCTTTAGAATGGGTAATTCTGGTGCTGTTTGTTTTGTGGATATGCAGGAGGTCCATCAGAGTAAAGTCTGACAATACCCTGTATGCCAGGCACAGATCTCCCTTCAAAAGCTTGTAAAAGACACAATACAGGGGTAGGGCCTTGAAGTGCTCTGCAGAGGACGTTTTATTTACTCCCTGTACTCATTTAGTGAGGAACCTCTGTGGTCATTCCAGTTCTTGGAAATGCCTGGTTAGGTATATACCAAAGGAGGCATTGTACTCAAAGATAGGTCTGATGAATGCAAAATGCTGTGGACCAATGACTTTCTTGGACTTCGATACCCTACCTTTGTTTATAAAGTTGCACAACATAGAATGATTTCCTCAGTACTGTAGACACATGATGGTCAAGGACTAGATTACTGTCTGTGTGTCCCTAAGTCTCTCACTAGTGAGTCAACTCTAAGGGCTGTGTTGTCAGTATATAGTTACAAGGGGTGGATGCCTTCCTGAAGGATTCTATTATGCATTTCTTGGCATTTAGTTTTAGTCCATGGCTGTGACACCTGCTGTTTGCCAGTGTCAGCCCTTCCTGGGGAACATTTGTGTCATTGTGGGATTCAATGACCGCTCCTAATTTGCAATTATCTGCAAATTTGGTCAGCCAGAGACCATTGACATTGGCCTTGACTTCAGAGAAGTAAATGGTAAAAAGGAACTGTCCAAGGACTGATCCCTGAGAGACTCCATTTGTGACTGGCCTCTTTGTAGAGGTGGACTTCCCAGTTCTAACTTCCTGGGTTCTGTCTGTGAGCCAATTGGCTATCCACCAGGTGACATTTGGGTTTGTACCCACAGTCTTGAGTTTGTCAACAATGCCCAGGTGAGGTATTGTATCGGATACCTTGGCCAGGTCAAGGTAGGCAGTGTAAACCATTTTGCCCTCATCCATTGCTTTGGTGACCTTCTCAGAAAAGTCCACCAGGTTAAGTAGGCATGACCTACACTTGACGAAACCAAACTGGGTTGGGTCCAGTGTCTGGAGGTTTACTATATCACTGTTGATCATTTCCATGATAACTCTTTCCATGGTTTTACATACAAGACTAGTGAGGCTTATGGGTCTGTAGTTTTCAGGGTTTGTAGATGGCCCACCTTTGTGCAGAGGGATGACTGTTGCTGTGCTCCATTCATGAGGCACGAAGCCTGTTTGGAGGCTACAGTTAAATAGCAATTATGGAGGGCCTAATAGGTCATGTTTTATGCCATTTAGAAGGCATCCTGGGTTATTGTCTGGGCCCATTGATGCAGTGTTCTTGCCTTAGAGAGAGCATTAAGCACCTGTTTCCTAGTGATAGCACAGGGAGTTATATTTTATGGTATTTCCTGAGGGAAGGTTGAGGGGGAGAGAGGGTTAAAGTTGGAGCTAAATTTATTGGCCAGTACGTTTGCTGTATCTTCTGGCTCAGTAAATGTGGCTTCATTTACAATGAACTCTGCACATAATTGTGTATTGCCTTTGAGGTTGCAGACATAGCTAAATAATGCCTTATGGTTGTCCATGGCCTGAGAGGCCAAATTCACCACAGATTTGGCTTTGTCCTCTGAGTTGTTTAGTTTGATGAGAGTGCTTTTAACCTGCTGGGTGCTGCACCTCCCAAATTTTGCCATGATTTTCTTCCTTCTGTTATACAGCCTATTGATTTTGTGATTCCACCAGGGTGGCTTGTTTTTTTAATTAGTTCTGTATATCTTCCTGGTGGGTACAGCTACTGGTTTGCAGCTATTATGCTTGTACAAGGGTGACTGAACAGTTTTGCATAGGCAGTAGTGTTCTCAGGGTTTATGGGGGCTTGAAATGTTGCCAAGTTATCACTTAATAGTAAGAAGTTAGCCTTAGAGTAGTTCCTGAATATTCCAGGTTTAGCCAGGGGTCCAGGTTTTATTTGTACTTCAAAGGATACAATTTTGTGGTTTGACCTTACCAGAGAAGACATTACAGAGGGTGTGCAACACTCTCCCATATTAGGTGAGGACCAGATCCAGTTTAGTTGCACCCCTGATTGGTGTATTGACAGTCAGGTTCAGGGAGTTTGTGTTTACAAAATCCAGGAATGTCTGTGCCTTTATGTTTGGTTTCTTATATGATCCTCAGTTAATAGAGGAGTAATTAAAGTCATCCATGAATATTGTATTGGGTTGGATGGTGAGTGTTTTCAGTAAGTTTAAATACATGGTATGGGTTTCCTGGATCATAGAGGGGGACCTATAGCTTGCAAGGAAGTGGTCTTGGATTTTGCCTATGGTGATTTGAACATGGAGCAGCTGCAGTGCATTGTCCTGGTTGACCAACCTTGAGTTCTATTTATTTCTGATGTAAATAGCGACACCTCCACCTTTAGCTGGTCTAAATGTATGGAATCCATTATAACCTTGCACTATTAGCGTACTCTCAATGGCTTTAAATTGTGTCTGAGTTGACTGCACAGATGTCAACATTCTCTAGAGAGAAGAGAGCTTCTAGGGTATGGAGTTTTTTTGTTTAGACCTCTAGCACTGAGCAGTAATACCTTTACATTTTCTTGGTTTTGATTTGCTATGCTGGAAGTATTTTTAGTTTGGCATTGCCTAGAAAAGGCAGTATGAGGAAGACAATGTTTTAGCTAATATTCAAAAGTCTAGAGGGGAGAGGTGCAGATCAGCCCTGGTAAAGCAGCGTGGTGTGTTGACCATCTCCTTCAATGTTGAAATATATTGCACCCCTTAGAATAATTTATTTATTTTATTTATTTTACATTTGTTAACCGAGCTAGTCTAGCTGGATATATTTCCATTTTCAGTAGAGACCCGAGGAGAAAAGCTCCAATATAACCACAACAGAATATACAAAACTATATATACACAATATAAAGGATAAAAGATAAAACTGTTATTGATAAAATTGATAAGTTATACAATACATAGGTAAAAACAGTACAATAGGTAGTATAGGAAATACTATTTACAGCTCTGTCCTTAGAGGGATAAGCTACAGTGTTGATGAAGGAAAGTGAAAGAGAGTGGTGAGAAGTGTAGAGTAAAAGGATTAATCAGGATTGCTGCAGGGGCATAACCAATGGATTTTCAGATTTTTTTTTGAGGTTTTGTTTAAAAAGAGGCAGAGAGGGAAGCAAGGTAATTTCTGCCACCTAACACCATCTAACACCAGAAACTAAGCCAAATATTAAAGTTAGTCATTTTTTGTTAGTATTGTGGCATCATCCTTGGGAAGATAAAATGCTCATTGCTAGGCTCATACCAGCCCTGAGACACATGTTCCCAGAACTCCGTGATATCTCTCTTAGTATAGTCATGGAGGTACGTCTCATGTAATTTACTCCCACATGGGCTACGACTGAGTCATACTGATACTTGTTGTTTAATGACCTGAGTGTGTGCATAATGTGGTGGATCCTTGCCACTGATAAGCAACTAACCGTGACTTTGTCCTTATTCAGCCTGATGAAAGGGAGACTTCAGTGTGTCTCACGATGGAGTCTTCAATGACCATAATGTTGGATTGTGTGGTGGCTTGCCTTATGGGCTTAGAAGTAAAGGCTCCATGAGATGTGGCTCTTTATGTTTATGTGGGTGTTGTTTTGAAAGAGTGCATTTGCAGGTGATGAGGGTATTTGTTTTCTGTACTTCACCTAGGAGGTATTTGGGGTTTAGGAAGGTTACATTTAAGTTCCTCAGCATATGTGGGTCTGTGTCTGCTTTGAATTGTATATCATGGGTGCAGCATGTGTACTACTGACAACCTTTTTGATATTAGGAGTACTTTTATGCAAGAACTTTGCCTCCAGTGATATTGTGTAACTACATCTTTCACATGGTGCCCAAGGAAGCAGAAAACAAGCACTTTTAAAAAACACGATTTATTACACAAAGCCACAGCCCATAGAAATCCCGGTGCACATTAACATTTCTGAAAGCTCAGCCTATATGTTTTCATTTGGTTTACTTCATCAGATGTGGACTGTGAATGATGACTGCTGCTCTAAGAACCACAAAAAGTGTCTGTGAATAACACCAACTTTGCCTGTTTAAAGCTGGTGTTATTCACAGACACTTTTTGTGGTTCTTAGAGCAGCAGTCATCTTTCACAGTCCACATCTGATGAAGTAAACCAAATGAAAACGTATAGGCTGAGCTTTCAGAAATGTTAATGTGTATTAGGATTTCTATGGGCTGTAGTTTTGTGTAATAAATCGTGTTTTTTTAAAGTGCTTGTTTCCTGCTTCCTTGGGCACCTTGAACTTTTGTTTCGAGTGACTGCTGGTGTTTTTAATGTAATTTTTGAGGATTATTACATCTCTCACATACCATATATCAGTTTGTTTGAGAATTAACTGGTTGTCAGTAAACATGATGCAATTTCTACATTACCTCAGGATGCCCATATTCATCAAGCTAGTAATGGAAGTAGCAGGGAAGTTCATATCCATGGCAACAGACCCTTTTTTATTGATTAGACAGTTGGAGTGAGAATATAAGGCAATGTCAGGAGTATACAGTTTGCAACACTGAGGACAGTGCTTGTCACTGCAAACTAGTTTTCCTGTGTGCTACTAGGTATTGGTGAAATTTCATTCATGCTTTTACAGGAAAAATGTCACTCAAGGTGTCTGTACAGGGCACTGCCAAACACTCAAGGGGAAACTAATATGTAGACCCTAAAAATTTAAGGATGAAGTATTTAGGCAGATATTCTAAAGTTAGAAATAAGTCAAGCAGTACTTTCTGAAAAAAAAGAATTTAGCTTTTCAAGAATGATGAAAAGAAGGGAGTTGCATGAATGGCTACTGCCTAGCTGCTACTAGTGCTGGTTTCACCACAGTTTCGTTCTGCTAGGTTACAATGCTCCTTTGCTTCTTCTCCCACCAGAAGCAAAACATTAGCACCAATCCCAAGATGAGAAGCAGGGCACAGCCTGTTTGGTGATCCACAGTCTTGTCCAAGATGATGCAAGGGTGTATATGCTTATTGTAGCCATTTCCTGGTAGATGCCTTCAGTAGCATCCAGACTAATCATGAATGTCAAGCATCAACACTTGCTGCCCAACCAGAAACAGTCAAGAATCAATGCACTGTATTATTTTTCTCACCAGGAGCTGAATATAAACACAAATTCCAAGCTGTCACCTATGAAGCAGTTATTAGGTTTTCTGGTGATCAACAGTCTCCAGGAAATAATGTTTATGTACTCCTCCTTTCACCAGGAGAAAACAGAAGCCCTAATCCCAAGATGACTACTGAGTGGCAGAATGTGGGCTCTGCAATAACTGGTGGACTTGCAATAGATGTTTAAAGGTAAGATGAAAAAAATGGGTTAATACCCCAAGCACTGCAGTGTGCAGTAAACAGTTTGATATGAAACGGGGTAACTTTAGCTTTAGCTGTCTAAGTGGAGAGCGACTAATTTTAAAAGAGAAAGACAGATTGAAAGGGGGTGGTCACTTTTGTATTCTGGTTCTATGGAATATGGTGGGATGGCCAATAAATGTAAATAGTTGAAGGGGAATTATTTCACAAAATGATAATGTTGTGCTTATTCACAACAGCCAGTGAATGGGTAGAGGGGAGGAGATGTGTGTTCAAATTAACATAAGGGGCAAGCAACTAGAAATACAGCTGTGTTTAAGAACATGACAGCAACAGGGTGGGAGGGTGGAAAAATTTCAAAAAAACGTGTGTGTGACTCACAATAGTCACAGCTGTGGTCTCACTTCTAGTTTCAGTATGCAATTAAAAGCAGAATACAAGTAAAACAGTGTAAAGAAAACAAATCACAGTACACAAAATAGAGGAAGGCGATAAAAGTAATACAAAATACAAGAAAGCAAAAGCAAACTAACCTTTCCCTCACAGCAAATTGTAGCAGAGTCTGGGTGACAGGATTAGTTCTCTCAGTGAAGAAATGTCTTATTTATGTAAGTGGGAAGGAAGTTTTGGAATATCAAAAAAGATAGTACGAGTTCCTCAGCATGGATTCTCCAAAGCCTTTATCTGACTAATCCTAGAAGATGCCTCTAATGCAACTTCTGTGTGCCCTGGCCTTTGACTGACAACACTTGCTTCCAGAAAACTGCACAAACTTTATAAAGTTCCAGATTTGCATGTTTCCTTTCAAAAACCCCATTGTTGACTCTGCCATTATTTCCACTGATGGTGACAGAAGTTCAAAAACCATCTCTTCTTCTAATCCTGTCCGAAATGAGGACAGTCATGCTTTTTACAGATTTGGGAAAAAGGTTTTCATTAATTGTAGTCTGACTGTGGAATACTGTTAAAATAAAAAGCATATTTGCAGTTGTAGCTCATACAGCAGCTTGTGATATATGAACTTTCTGAATGAGCACAGTATTTAATACTCCTGTAAGACTTAATGCTCCTCCAGCAAACTGATATACTGTTACTTTTTTGTCTTTTAAATAAGGTAGGATTGGTTAAGATCTGCTTATACAGCTGTGTACTACTAAAATTACTGTGTTTGTGCATAAAAGTGTACAATTTCTTAAATCTGCTATATATTCTGACATATCTGGAATAGTTTTTCTAAGTGTTCTTGCACAAAGTATATAATTGTCAAAGTATGCAACTGTCTTTTACAAAGGTAGACAATTGTCAAGTTACTCTGTATGTATGTAATCTATGAAGCTTTTCTCCCCAGGCCTCTGCTGAAAATGGACCAAATTCTAGTCGGACTCTCCCGGTTAACAAATGTAAAATAAATAAATAAAATGTACATGCCGCTGTCTTACAAGAGTTAATACACTTTGGAAACTAGTGTGTTATTTCCCATGCTAACATATTCAGCTTCCAGGTAAATAATCTCATACTGTGTCAAAGAATATAGTCTCCTGTTGGTAGTAATCTAATAATATTTGTCTGTGAGTTAAAAGGTTCCTGACCCAGAGACTTCCCATACTCTGGAGCAGACTGCCCATTCATGTCAAGCAGAGCACCTCCTTGGCCCTTTTCAAAAGGAACCTTGATGATTGGATTTGAGATGGGAAATTCACCCCAGGGATCATGTCAGTCGCCCTGCTAGATAGGGGTCCAGAGAAGTAAATATTGTGGGAAGAAATATTCAGAGAATTGTTATGGCTAGGCTTGTATAGGCCCTAGGGCCAATAGCCTAGTACTAACCTATGAACCTATACAGTTTCTTGTGTTCATTTTTTACTATCATTAATCATTATGGTCACAGAGCAACACAGCTGCTGTATGCAGACTGTGTGGGATTACAGGCAGACTGTGAACAAGAACTTCAACAAATGACAGGAGAATGGAATGTACAACTGAAGTCAAATGTGGAAACTGAGTAGATTAAGGCAGTTGTAATGGCAGCAAATAGGAGAATCAGAAGAAGCTGAAAATTGAGATAGAAGGGAAGACATTATAACAGGTTATCAGCTTCAAATATCTGGGAGGGGTGATTAAAGAGAGGAGAGATCTGAATGAGAATGTCCAAGCTAGAATCAGAGGGGCTGCAGCCAACTGGCACAGTATTAGTGTTATGTGACAGAAGAATGTCAAAGAAGTTAAAAGGTTTACAAAACGGTGGTGTGACCAGCACTACTATATGGCACAGAAACATGGGCTGTGATGTCAGAGCTGTTGCGCAACCTACAGATGAGAGAGATGAAGTGCCTGAGATGGGTGCTAGGATACACCCTGTGGGACAGATAGAGAAACAGGGACATCAGAGCAGAAGCCCAAGTAGCTCCAATTACAGGGGAGATCAAAGATAACAGATTACATTAGCTCAGGCACATAGGCAGGAAAACAGAAGACAGTCTGGCAAAAAAATACTTGGGATAGGCAGGAAGAAACAGGAGAAAGTGAGAGCATCCAGCAAAGAGATGGATGGATTACACGAGAAAAGGCTTGCAACAACTGTCAAAGAAGGTAGGTATGTGAGTGGTATTAAATTGCGCTTGAGAGAAAAATGGCGTCAGCTGATGCAACACCCCGACCCCGTGTAGAAAATGAAGAAGATTTTATTAAAATGCATTGATATGCCTCATAACTTTGCCTGTTACTGGGCTGAAACTTGCTTTGTACCCTTCTTGTAAGCTTTTCCTTAAAGGGTTTGGAATTGTACCCCCAGGAAAGTATTTCTCTGCGATATGAGTTTCATATTGAAAATGTTACTGACCTAACATATCACTCATTCTGTTGACGTTTTCAGTTTGTGTAACATTTGTATTGTGGAAAGCAATTTTTTTTTTTAGCTTAGTTATAAATGTTTCTGAGTTGCAGACATTGATGTGTTCCTCAGTTTATATTGTGTTACTCAAAAACAGAGTAGAATCAGAGTAATGGTACTGACAAATCCTTTCTTAAGATCATTCATATATTGTTCATCATCAAAAGATACCACTTTGGGACCCTAAGAAGCAGCTATTAGATTGCTTTATCAGGAAAAAAACATTTAAAATAGTCTATAGTCTAATTAACTCTTAGTTTCTTTCAATCCTAACACCTTAGAGGCTCCTTTGGGTAAGTAAACTGTTTCTAATTGTAATGCAAATTATATTGGATGTTGATGTGATTCTGCTGAAAATTCATTCAAAGAATGCTGAAAACGCATGCTGCTAGTGGAACTTGGCCTTTAGATGCATTACTCCCTATTCTGCCAAAAGTAAAGAATCACTGTTACGTATAAATGATGATAGTCACCTTTTTTTAATGATGAGTACCTCATCTAACTAAAAATTCTTTGAGGGTGATATTCTTGTAGCATTATGAATAAGGATCAGATTTTAAATTTGAAATGGGGATTTCTTGACTTTCATAGCCCATGGTGGTCCTATATGTGATGGTTGTGCCAGTATTTACACTGTTTTGTTAGAGGTAGTTTTAATGAAGTGTGTCTCAGCTGAAGCTTGCAGGAGGTTATGTTGTAGTGTTGCATTTATATGGGGCTCACTAACTGCTATTTGTTGAGCTTAAGTGCAAGACTTGTAATAACCTCACCTACTGGAGTAGGTAACTGCTAAGGAAACTGGCCAGGTAGTAACTTACATCTGTAAGTAGAGCCCACGTGGCATAAATATTGAACTGTTTCAATAAACATTCTTCCTACTGCTCTTTAACATGGAAAGTGGTGATGCTTTAGCTTAACTATACTTAATTCACTTCTTTTGTTTTAGGCGAGAGAAGCCCTACTGAAGAGTCCATGGAAGGTAATCACCTTTTTCATTCATTGCTTTTAAGTATGCTAATTTTGCATGCTATAGTCATATGTGATGGCATTTTGCAGTATGCAGCAAACAAATATGATATTATCGTGTTTTGTGTTTGTGTACATGATCGATATTTAGTGTATTATGAGAAAGTGTTAGTGGTGTTGACAGTATTCTGTAGGAGTATGATGCTGTAGGCAGGTAGCCTTTTAGTCAGTGTTAATAATTTGAGTATACATATTGCAGTATGGTGTCTTCATTCTCTCTTTTTTATAGTATCTTCTGTTTAAGAACACATTTATAGTACATTTGACATTCATTTACTTTTCCAAAATCCACTGTATGCTCTTCAGAGATTGGAGGACTTGAAGTCCCAGAAGGCAGTGAACATACTCCTGGACAGTGTGCCCGTCCAGTATATTCCAGGATGTATGCACAGTCATACATTTTCTATACATATGTAACTATGTGGAATTTAGAGTACCACAAGTTTGCCTACCAGTATGTCTGTGTTGCACTCCGACTGATATCCAAATTGGAGAACCACTCTGTCAGTTAAACTAGCTGCCATACCACTTAGCCACTATCACTGGGGATAAAACTACCTAATTTGTTTTTTGTTGTACCTGGTAAGCATACAGGTATAGGTACAGAATTATATGATATAGTTTAAAATTAAATTCCACAGTTGTATTAGATTATAGCAGATCAGATACTTAAACTGTACACTTAGTGTATTGGCTTCAATATCATGTAGTGTTGCGTAGTGTATTCTGTACTTAGCATTTCAAATGGTACCATTTTTCGATACATGGTACAAAGCCAGCATTTTGTAGCCAAAAGCAGGTTTATTTTTCAGACTTTATAACAGTCACTTAAGTTAGTGAAACCTGGTATCAGCTGCCACTTCCTATAATTTCAAGGAAGTATGCTTTGGCAATGAAATGTACAGTGTACTTTGATTGTGTTTCTAGCTTTATTAATTTACAAGAATACGTTGAAATTTGTGGGTCATTTTCATTTGTCATTACTAGGATTTTTTGCCTTCATCTATGATTCCATAACACTAAATTGCTGATTTATGAAGTGCATGATGGTATTATTTAAAGACCATGTCTGCTAATATCCAAAATGAGCACAACATAAACAAATTAAAAATCACTTTTTGCGGTAGCAGAGCTTGTCACCCTTTCTCCAAGATGGCACAGGATTAGAGAAAAAGCAAAACGTACTTGCATTCCCACTTTTTTCCCTGTCAGAGCAGTCCCTCTCCTTAGACTTGCAGGCAGTTCGAGGAAATAATATCCAACCACATGACACCTGAGCAAATACAACCAAAAATGCATGGGCAGCTTATCTTGAGGACTTGTCTTATGAAGATTTAAGGGAAACAGAATGTTTTATATTGGTATTTTATGCATGTGATCTGTATGACTGATGAATTCTGGTGTAGTATAAGCTCAGTGCGGAGATGTTCTGTCTTTATATTGCACTCCCCAGTGTGAAAAGTCATACCTATTTTACACACACACCTCCTTGTAATGCCTGAGCAAGCCTGCATTTTTTACATGTCAAAATAAGACAATATTACTAAAAGTGACATATTTCTATGTAAATGTTTCAGGAAATTATACTTGGTTATTCAAGTTCAAATTGCATATAGATCTTGACTGTAGCTGTAAGTTACACTGTTTTCTGTTAGTTCTTTAGGGCATTTCGCCCTTACCAGAATTTCTTTCTGCTGCAGAACTTGCACTGATAGATAGTTTTGTCTATTTTTTTGCATTTTTTACTTTTAATAATGTCAAACAAGAAAATAATTTAACAGTGCTATGATGCATTTGATTACTGAACCTATCACCGCAAATCTTCTGTAGTACACTGTTTGCAAGTACTTGATGTTCATGTTTCACTGTTGCAGTCATAACAATGACATTTCCAGTCATGGAAGCCCTTAGCTGGCCCGACTACGAGATAATTTTCTGCTCTTCCCCTGATGTTAGCGGATGTCCTGTCTGACATCAAGACATCTGGTTATAAAGGGAGTCGGCCAGAGACATAACCTCAGTTATTTCTTGCAGCTGGAGCCCAGAGCAGAGTGCTAGTCAAGTGCATCAGTCAGTCCACACCAGAGAAAGAAGATATCTAAAGTTAAATACCCTGTTTGGGAGCTTCTCATATGTTTCTTGATTGATGTCAGAAAAAGTTAATAACTGTCTCCGCTGTGGAAAGCAGATACCACACCAAGACTTGCACTCATTTTGTATAACTGGTTTGGCCCCAGAATATGAGGTGCCTGACTGTCAGTTCTGTGCTCATTTTAACAATAGAACAGTCAAGCATAAGGCTGAACAGGGCTGAGATTTTAGCTAAGCAATTTAGCAAGTCACAAGGGCCTTTGTTTACTATGTTGTCTGCTGGTCAAGCTGAGGTTGGCCGCCATAGGCATAAAAAAAGAAAAGTTCCCAAACCTTAAACTATCGGGTGACACTCGTTCACTGTCCGCCAGTCCACCTAGGTTTGCTTTCATTGAAGAAGGTGAGATGCCTTTGCAGTCCCCTCCAATGACTGAGGTTGTGGCACAGACCTCTCTTGAGAGACGTTTGAAGTTCGGTACAATGTTGGGTTCTTCTATTTTTGTACAAGCTGAAGGACTTGTCTTGTTGGTTGTGCCCGGAACTGCTTCACTGATTCTGGCTTTTGACAACTACTCTCAAATTCACAAAAAATTATCTAGAGTGTTTTGTAATTAGGAGATTGCCTTGGTTCACCTTCCTGGGTATTTGGCTGTCCATCTGTGTCCCAGGCCTACCACCCACAGATGTCACCCTCAGGTCTAAACCTAAGGCCTCACATAAAAAGGCTGCATACAGGTTAGCCCAGCCAAGGCATACCAGCTACCACAGCCAGACTCGGTCCTGTCAACAAGACTTAGTTATGTTGGTTTAGGATTTGATTGCCATAGTCAGAACCAGATGCCTCTCTCTCCCTGTTTCTTCCCCTGAATCTTCTCCTGGTAAAAGAAAAAGGGATATTTCTCCAAGGAGTTTTCAGATTCCTTTGACTCTGGGGATGATAGTGATGAATCCACTTCTGAAAAAGGTTTCTGTATTGCTTCCTATGGCGATTAAGATTCTGATGAGAACCTTTCACCTCAGCCTACTCCCCCCCCCCCCCGAGAATATTTCCTTTGGGGAGACCCTTAATACCCTGTGGGAGCACTTTTAAATTGGAAGCAAAGGACTATTCACAAGGTTAGGAAATTTCCAAAACTCAATGAGCATAGACTTCTTGCAATTCCTGCAGTCTTAGAGGTGGTGAACGATGTCTTGCTAGATTCTTCAGTGCAACCAGACTCCCCTTCCCCTGCCCCTTGGAAACGTGATAGAATTTGCAGGGTTCTGAATTCCCACAGACACCTTTTCAAGAACCCTATAGCAGCCCATGAAGGATGACGTGTTTCCAAGGGAGCTAAAGCTAGTACTTCCAAAAAATCCCATGCTAGCTGACAAAGAAAGCAGAGCCTTGGACAGGTTTGGAGATAAAGTCTACACCTCTGCTACCACATTCATGAGGGCTTTGAATTGCCAGTTTCATATGATGAAGTATCAGGAAACCATTTTAGTCCAATATGAAGCAAAAACTGGTGGAGATTGAAAATAAGGCCCTCTGCAAGGAACTGTTAGACTTGTGCAGTTCTTGATCTCAAGTAGCTAAGCAGTCCTTGCACTGCAACTGTGGTGCTCTGAAAGCTTTCAGCAGGGCAGCAGCTCAGGGTCCTTTATTAGAAGACATGCCTGGCTAAGGGAACAGTTCCTCCCTGAACCTGTGAAATCCAGACTCTTGGATGCTCCTTTGGACAAAATTTCCATTTTGGCCCCAAGGCTGAAACCATGCTTAAGAAGATGGATAAGGCCAAGTCCATGCAAATGGTCAAGGACTTTCTTCAGGTTCAGCCTACTCGCTTCAGTCTTAATTACCCTTCCAAACACTGGTCCTTTCCAGCCTTCCAGCTTATGCCTAGACATAGGGAACCTCGAAGGGAAAGGAGTCAAAGCAGCAACAACAAATGAGGCAGTGGCAAGCAAATTCCGTTAGGCCTGTGGGATCCTGCCAATAGGGATCCAGCAGGGAGCATTCATGACTCTTTGACACTCCCTTTCCCTCTCCCCTCAAGTCCTACCCCTCCCACCCTAACCCCTCTCAGACTAAGAGGGTGGCTGTCCTCCTCCGTAAAGAATTAGACTCTCATTTTGTGGGTTCTGTAGGCACTGAAAATCATACAAAGAAGTTACAAACTCCAGTTCATAGAGTTTCTAGTTCGATCAAGTTTCCCAGATATTCCACCAAACCAACAGACAGAGGCCTTAAAGGAAATACAGCGCCTGTGCACCCAGGGTTCTGTGGAACCAGTACCAAACTCATTATAAAGAAAAGGTTTTTACTCAAGGCTTTTCCTAGTCCCCAGAAAAGAGGGTACCCAGAGACCATTTCTGGACCTTTTAAGACTCAACCGATTCTTGCAGGTATCAAAATTCAAAATGCTAACTCTTCAAAAACTGCCACCTATGATCTCTCCCAACGCTTTCATGATAACCTTAGATCTAAAGGATGCATACCTCCACATTCTCATAGAAAAAATTTCACAGGTGGTTCCTGTGCTTCAGAGTAGGTGTGAGGCATTAGTGGCTCTCTGCTGTGCCCTTTGGTTTGTCTACCACACCTAGGGTTTTCACAAAATACCTAACCCCAGTGATAGCCTTCTGCAGGTCAAAGAGCATTCAGAATTACCCCTGCTTAGACGACTGTCTCATTCAGGCTGCAAATCTTGAAAAAAAAACTCCAAACAGATCTGTTTTACTCCCAAGAGATATTGGCTTCACTGAGGTTCATTATCAGTACACAAAAGTCTCAGACCATCCCTGCAAACAGGATTGCTTTTCTGGGGGCTTTACTGGACTCAACACTTCCGAAGGCCTTCCTTCCTCCAGATAAGGTTACTTTTCTAGCTCTGTACTTCCAAAAGCTCCTTCTCAGAAATTACCTCACAGCCAGAGAGTTCCTCAGAGCCTTGTGGTACATGGCTTCTTGCCATCCTCATGATTCACCCTATCCAGACTACTTGTGAGGAAGCTGCATTGGTACCTAAGAAATGTGTGGTGCCAGCATTCTCAATCCCTCACCTTCAGGGTGAATCTTCTTCCTTGTCTCAGGAAACAGTTTGCCTGGTGGGCCCAAGCATGCTTCCTCATACCGGGCCTTCCATTCAAGTTCATCCCTCAGGACCAAACTTTTACCATGGATGCCTCTTTAATAGCCTGGGAAGACCACTACAATAACTTACTGACTCAGGGCAGATGGGACTCCTAGTTCAAGAACAGACACATCAACCTAAAAGAACTGATGGCAGTCCAGATAGGTCTGATTGCCTTCTAAGACCAATGGAAACCAGGAGTACTCCTGGTAAAGAAGACAGTACCATGGTTATGCTTTACATAAGCAAGCTGGGGGGGAGCTCAATCTTACTCTCTCTGTTGACTAGCCATGGACCTTTTGGAAACTGCAAACTCCCTAGGCTTGCACCTTATGGCACAGTGCATGCCAAGATGAACCAATCAGCTGACAGATCACCTAAGCAGGAGCCTGTCAGACCCTCACAAGTGGCAACTGCATTGGGAAGTGTTTCTCAGTATAACTAAAGAATGGGGTGTGTCACAGGTATACCTTTTTGAAGCCAGAGAAAATGCTCACTTGAAACATTTTGCTCAAGGACCAAAACAAGGTCAGCTTGGAAGACATATGCATTCTCCTTCCCTTGGACAGGCATATTACTGTACATCTTCCTCCCAATACCCTTGTTCCACAGGGTACTGCTGAAGAAGGGCCAAGGGTCATTTTAATAGTTCCAGATGGGGCCAAGGCAGCAATGGTATCTAACGTTCAGTCTAAGCAAAAAGGAACCATGGTTGCTGCCCCAGTAAGTGGACCTATTAATACAGAACAAGGGCACTATCATACAACCCAACCTGAACACACCCAACTTGACAGCTTGGATGATACTTTGACCCCCCGGAGAGCCACAGGTGCTGGACATTCTAAATTAAGCCAGGAGACTTAGCAAAGGAAAATCTTACTTTGCTGCCAAATGGAAGAGATTCACTTAATGGTGTACACAAAGGGACAGAGTCCTCTGCAAGCTGAAATACCTCTGACCCTTTCATGCTTATCAGGACTTTTTGTCAAAAGAATGTCTTATAGGTTCATAGGTAGGTACTAGGCTTTTGGCCCTAGGGCCTATATAAGCCTAGCCAAATGGTACCCTGGCTTTTACCACCCAAGAAAATTATTTTCCTGTGCCCCTGTCAAACAGAGCCACAGAAGTGATCCCTGGGGTGAATTTCTTATCTCCCATCCAATCATCAAGATTTTTCTTGAGTGCTAATGAGGAGCTTTGTTTGATATAAATAGGTAATTTGTTCCACAGTATGGGAAGTCTCTGGGACAGGAATCTATCCCTCCAGCATGTTCTGTTTATTGTGGTGATAAGGTTTAGGTCCCTAGATAGTGTAGCTCAGAGGGATTGGGATTTCTTTAATCATTAATTCTTACCTCAGCAGTTTCAGCCTATCTGCCTACACAGCCTCCTTTCTTCTCCCATCTTCTCACAAAACAGTCTCTGAGAGGAGTTATCCACATTAAATCCCCGAGAAGCTCACCATTCCACCCTTTGAGCCAGCTGCCTCTGCAGATATTAAATTCCTAACCCGGAAGACAGCCTTCCTGCTAGCCATTACTTCTACTAGAAAGGTCTTATAGCTTCAGACCCTTATGTGGGTGGAACTTTTTATAATTTTCCACCCAGAGTCTGTCTTAGGACCAACCCTTCCTTAATGCCTAAAGTGGTTACAGAGATCTTTTTAAAACAGACCATCCACTTTGCCTACCTTCTTTCCTAACCTTCAAAACAAAGGGGAAAGAATCCTCCATACTTTGGATGGGAATAGGCAACTGTGTTACTAGTCGAACAGAACAAAGAATGTCAAGAAGTCTGACCAGCTTTTTGTTGCCTTTGCCTGTAGCTATGAGGGGAGAACAGTTTCTAAGCAATCTCCAAACGGATCTCCCACTTTATTGTGTTTTCTAAGCCATCAAGGAAAGAAGCCTCCAGACCCTGTGAGGTCACACTTCACTAGGGCTACTGCTACATCTACTGCTTTTTTACAAAAGGTGGTCACTAATGACATTTTGGAAGCCGCTACTTCATCTTCTGTGCATACCTTCACCAGACATTATCATCTTCCAATATTATCCAACTCCCGAGTTGGGTTTGCCACTTCCACCTTGTAGGGCATCCTTTCCTCTCCTTAATCTTTCCATCCACCCTCCTTTCAGTTTTGGGAGTCATCCCATCAGTTATGACTACAATAGTGAAACATGAAGAACATACTACAGTTGTGTACACTTAACATAACTGTAGATGTTCAGGTGTATTCGCTGTTGCAGTATTCTTTCCTTGCCTCTCTTCTTCCCCTGTTGCCCCATGGGATTGGGAGGGTTATTCTCCTCTCTAGTTCCAGGTTCTTCCCTCCTCTTCTGTATGTACTCTGGAGTTTCTAAGCTTAGTCTCTTGACCTTAGGGACCTGCTAGAGGGCTACTATCTATTGAGGGCAAGAATGTACTGAGGTTATGACACCAGCTGACTAACTTTATACCCAGGCATTTTGACATCATTCAGGGGATCCACTGGCTTCAGGAGGAGGAGAAAAAGAATTCTCTAGCAGTCTGGCCAGCAAGGGGCGTCCATGGCAGGAAATCCCATCAGTTATGACTGCAACAGTGAATACACTTAAACATTTACATTTGTGGTAAGTGTACAGAACTGTGCTTTCTATGCTGGTAGTACATGGCACTTCAGATTTTTACAGATGAAGTGAAATGTAAATGAGAAAAGATCTGTACTATCACTAAAATGTGTTTGTAAAGGGAAGGTAAACCACCTTCCTTACTTGGTGTGTGGGACAATGGTCCCCTTCATTTCTAGGAATGTAGTCTAAATCTGATGTCAGTATTCTGAGGTGAAATAGCTTAAGTGGAAAATCAGATGTTTATTTTTCTCCTAGGATGTGCAGCCTTGGAGTTGGAATGTATTGGTAGTAGTGAAGCAGAGGTGCAATTCCCCATATGAGTGATGCTTTGCTTACCCTCTCCCTAAGCATCAGTTTATTCATGTTTTCTAACCCTTACTCTGCCCCTATCCCCAGCTCTACACATTACCTTATGAGAAACCGTTTCCCTAACGCCACCATTGCAATAACACTTACATACATACACACACGCATAGAACAAAAGCTATCCATATACCTAGCCCTTATTCTAACCCTAAACTGTAAATACTTGTACACTCACTCCCGCTTCAATTGATAAAACTTTCAGAATATCAAAATATTTCTTCATTAATATCATATACCCACTTATGGAAATCAAAGCACATACCTTACACATACAGACTTTGACATTTGATAAACTCAGTACTTGATAAAGAATGCTGCCAATAAAAACAAAAAAAAAATACAGCAGTCAACAAAGTAATCTGTTACCGTGTATATGTGTGTATATATGTGTGTGTGTGTGTGTGTGTATATATATATATATATATATATATATATATATATATATATATATATACACACACACACACAAATATATATATATATACACACACACACACACACACACACACACACTGGATATAAAAAGTGCACACACCCCTGTTAAAATGCCAGGTTTTTATGATATAAAAATGAGACCACAATAAATCATTTCAAAACATTTCCCACCTTTAATCTCACCTATAACCTGTACAATTCAATTGAAAAACAAATCTGTTGGGGAAAAAAATATAAAAAATTTAAAACGTACAATAAGCTGGTTGCATAAATGTGTACACCCTTAAACTAATATCTTGTTTTGAAGCACCTTGTGATTTAATTATAGCATTCAGTCTTCTTGGGTACACATCTGCCATCAATTAGAGACTCTGATTAACCCCAAATAATGTTCAGCTGTCCTAGTAGGATTTTCCTGACATTATTCAGTTGTCTGCTACACCAAAGGCCATGGTTCGCGGAGAGCTTACAAAGCATCGAAGGGATCTCATTGTTGAAAGGTATCAGTCAGGAGAAAGATACAAAAAAATTTCCACAGCATTGGATATACCATGGAACACAGTGAATACAGTCATAAAAAAAGTGGAGAAAATATGGGACTCCAGTGATGTTGCAAAGAACTGGACATCCCTCCAAAACTGATGAAAAGACAAGATGAAAACTGGTCAGGGAGGCTGCCAAGAGACCTACAGCAACACTGAAGGAGCTGCTGGAATTTCTGGCAAATACTGGTTGTGTACTACATGTGACAACAATCTCCTGTATTTTCCATGTCTGGACTATGGGGTAGGGTTGCAAGATGGAAGACTTTTCTTACACAGAAAAACATCCAGGCCCAGCTAAAATTTGTAAAACAGTACATCAAGTCTCCCAAAAGCATGTGGGAAAATGTGTTTTGGTCTGATGAGACCAAGGTTGAACTTTTTGGCAACAATTCCAAAAGGTACATTTGGCGCAAAAACAACACTTCACATCACCAAAACAACACCATCCCCATGGTGAAGCATGGTGGTGGCTGTATCATGGGGTTGCTTTTCTTCAGGTGGAACTGGAGCTGTAGTAAAAGTGGAGGGAATTATGAACAGTTCGAAGCACCAGTCACTTTTGGCCCAAAACCTTCAGGCATCTGCTAGAAAGCTGAAGATGAAGAGGAATTTCACCTTTCAGCATGACAGTGACCCCAAGCATACATCCACATCAAGAAAAGAATGGCTTCACCAGCAGAAAATTAAAGTTTTGGAATGGCCCAGCCAGAGTCCAGACCTAAATCCAATTGAAAATCTGTGGGGTGACCTGAAGAGGGTTTTGCACAAGAGATGCCCTCGCAGTCTGACAGATTTAGAGCACTTTTGCAAGGAAAAGTGAGCAAATATTGCCAAGTCAAGATGTGTCATGCTGATAGACTCCTACCCAAGAAAACTGAATGCTTTAATTAAATCAAAAGGTGCTTAGCAAAGTATTAGTTTAAGGGTGTGCACACTTATGCAACAAGTTTATTGTACGTTTTTTATTTTTTATATTTTTTCCCTTAACAGATTTGTTTGTTTTTCAATTGAATTGCACATGTTATAGGTTGCATTAAAGGTGGGAGATGATTTATTGTGGTCTCATTTTTTTATATCACAGAAACCTGACATTTTAACAGGGGTGTGTATACTTTTTATATCCACTGTGTGTATGTATGTATATATATATATATATATATATATATATATATATATCAGTATAGCTGATAAAAAAAGTCAACTGCTCAAACGTAGCAGCTTTTTCACTGTTCCAGATTGTGGTACAGTGGATATTGTGGAATTTATCCTTTCCCCACTGTAGTGTAGTCTTGGAGTTGGGGAAGTGAAATTAGCTGGAGGTTTGGGGGTGGTTTTCTTTTTTGTTTTAATTTTGATTCGCTTCTGATCATCAAGCCTTGTTCAATGAGTTGCTTTTCAATGTAATCACTTTTGATGTATTTAAATGTGTATATATGCAGACAACACACTGTATTATACACACATATGTGGGTGTGTGTCTCTCTTATCAACCTTGACAAGTAAGTGTTCTCAACCCGTGACTCCCCCCCCCCCCATTTATCTTAAATGATCTCACACATCAACAGACATGTATGCAGATTGAACAGCTCTACCCCTATGTCTCTCTAATGAACCCCATGCACTCTATATCAGGCAGAATCCATCCCTAATCTGTGAATCATAATGCCTAATTAACATGAAAGCCCAGTTGAGCCTCCATAATAAAGTTTTGCCATCCTGACTTTTTGGTAACTCCAAACCTGTCTGACTACTCTGTTACTGACCAGTCTTGATTTCCACAGATGTCTCCATTGCCTGTCAGATCATTAGTCTAAATACTACAATCCTGCCTCAGTGCAACAACCCCTCTCTTTTCTGTAAATTATTTCCAGTCCCATCCTGAAAAGTCCGGATAATCTGAAAATCATGAATCCTTCTGATTGTCTTTATTGTGTTTGTGTGTATATGTATATATTTATATATGAAAGATATATATATAGATATATATATAGATATAGATATAGATGTAGATACATATATATATATATATATATATAGATGTAGATATATATATATAGATGTAGATAAGTAGATGACATGTCTTCTTTACTTTACCCCATAATCTTAGAAATGCTATTATTCTTCCACCCTAATATAATAATAGGTTCACAGGTGTTTACTAGCCTAATAACCACCAGGGCATGTTTAAGCCTAGCCATGCACCTAAATTTCTGACAAGTTCTGATACCCTTGATAAGTGTAAGCATGCTGGGAGATGAACCTTTTACAGGTTGCCTCTGTCCATTAGAGACGTAGGTGCCAAACCAGGGATGAATTTCCGTTTTCTCATCCAATTGTCCAAGTTGCACTTGAATTGGGTTAGGGAGGAACTCTGCTTCACATGGATGGGGAGTCTGTTCCATAGACTGGGTAGTGTCTGGAATACATACCTATCTCTCCATCAGGTCCTATTTATATCACAGGCAAGGTTTAAGTCTTTAGAACAGGTAATTCTGGTGCTGTTTGTTTTGCAGATATGCAGGAGGTCCATCAGAATAGGATCTGACAATGCCCTGTATACCAGGCATAGATCTCCCCTCAAAAGTCTGTAGGAGACAGAATACAGATACTATTGTGCATTATTGTTATCTTCATGCAATCATCTTTCTCATCAGCCCTGTATATTGTTTGATATATGGATAACGTGTCTCCTTTACGTTACCCTGTAGCCTTAGAAATGCTATCATTCTTCCACCCTAATATATTAATACTGTTATAATGCAATCCTCTTTCCATCAACCCTGTTCCTCATTAACCTGTCTGTTCTGCCTTTGTAATAAGCCTGAAGTGCAAGTATCCCAAACCAGTCTATTCCTTCACCCAGAGTCACCAACCCGTAGTTGAGTGTCCACTCCTTGGCCCTGATGATGGATCAGTGAACCAGCTGTCCAAAAGCCTTCATGCTTATAACTTCTTATTACACACACATCAACAGTCGGTTCTCCAATTGTGTGCTTATGTACATCTCTCCCCAAAAATGTCATACCACACTTCTCTGTCCAGTGTGTCACACCTTAACGCAGCTGACTCTGCCTTCTACCATGTGGCTCTCACTGGATTCCAAGTTTCTTTTAGTCTAGTTTGATAGTCTTACCCTGCACTTGCTCCAAGTCATTCATCACCACTGGGAAAAACAAGGTGAATAGAACCATTTCATGACTTTGACTTCTTGCATCAGTTCTACTAGAAACAACATTGTATGACTGTAGTCTCTGAACCCCCCCCCCCAGATCTCTTCCTGGAAACTTATGTAGGATTAAGGTTATGAGTTGTTACTGAGCTACTTCCTGTGGCACAGCATTTGATTCCTACATTTGCCTACTAATTGACCTTGAGCAAGTCACATAACCAGGCACTGCTTGGAGGCAATTAGAAATTTGGGCTCCTAGACTACATCCCCCACCTCTGTAATGTATTCCAGTATAAATTCTACCCCACATTGACATATCTCTGTATTCTCTGTGTGACTTGTGACAAATGGCATATTTCAGAAAATGTTGTCCCTCTTTGCTGCTAAGAGTGAGGCACTCCCTTTAACATGTTATCATCATGGAAACATACCCATACACTTGTCTTCATTGTCTACAGTGTTAATCAGCCTGTTCTCTTGACCATTGCACTTAAGTAACATGTTTCCTAAAGTACAAAAATCTAAGAAGATAATCACATTTATTTCTCACAAAAAGAAGCCTGTGATATGAAATACTCTGCCTTATAGGCTATGTTTAAATCTCATAAAACAGCATCTGCAACACATAATTAGTACTATGCAGTCAGATATGATATATGCATGTTTTTATTATAACCATTTCTGCAATGTGTGCTTTTCCTTGTGATCAGTTGCCTGAAGTTTTCTATAAATGTAGTCTGCATTGCCATCCTCCGGTCTGAATGCTTCAGTAAAGTTTGCATCATCCCACTCTAGCCAATTCTAAAATAAGTTTAAGTATGCCTCGAAGTCCGCCTTTGATTAAGTGTGGTTGTTGCCTCCTGCATGATGAACAGTATAATTTGAAATATTAAAGCCTTACAGGAAAGAAAACGTAAGTTAAATCACGCTTCAGTGACCGTGTATTTTTTAAATAATTTCCAAGTAAAGTCTATGACCAAGAAGTACAGATCTGCTGTGCCTGAAAGTTGCAACCAACCCTTTACCCAGCCAACAACTTATGAGGTTTGCATATAAAGAAGTAAGCAACACAGAAGGCATCTGCCCACATCCTGCCATACAGTGGCAAACTCCATCAGAAGCTTGAACCAGCCATCGCATTCTGTTACTTTTCTTACACACTTAATTTCTACATGCCTGCTGCTCATAGCAGATACAGCCCAAGGCCCAGAATATGTCCCAGCTGCCTACATCATTTTACTCCCTTTTACACTCTGTCAGTCTGTCCTTCACCACAGCCCCTCAGTTTCACTACCAACTGACCACTAACAATTTATGAATTGAAAATATTTCCTGATTTGCTAGTTGCCAAAAGTTAGCACCCCCCCCCCCCCGTTCTGAAGTTCAGTACCCCAGCAGAGATCATTGGCCTCTCTACAGTCGTCAGAAGAACCTAGTTGGTTGCAAGGCAAGAAAGCACATTAAGTCCGTAACAAAAGCAGCTTCCATGGTTTATAGTGTATTGCAAATCTTACTTTCCCCGGATTATTTGTTTATCTATATATATATATATATATATATATATATATATATATATATATATATATATATATATATATATTTGTTTGTTTATTTTATTCTGCTCTTTGCTGTTGAAAACCCTGTCATGTGTGGTTATGCCCCCAAGTTTATCTGTATATCAGGACTCATTAATTTTATTTTAAATGCTTTGGCTTCTCCCCTTCTTCCAGTAGATCCAGTTTTTGATTAACCCTTATTAGGTGTATGTACATATTTGCTCTTTCAAACTAAGCTGTCCAGCTGTGTTGCAGCCTAAAGCATTTAGGCTTCATCCAGACATTGGGGACTAAACTGTGACCACACTGATTTCAGACAAGTAGCTAATAAAATGAAAATATTGCATGTTGCACTTATGCCGCTCAAGCTACTAATGCTTAGCTGCAGTATCTCTGAACAGCAAAGCATTAAAACCTGCACTGTGTAGTTGTGCGAGGTGCATTTAAGTAAACTGTGCCCTGGAGAAATTGTTTGACTTTTAGTGATTTGCAAATAAATTTGTGGACTTGGTACTGTTGCTTTGCATGTGCCTATCGCTGCTACATGTTGCTAGTCTCAAGTGACAAGTTATAACTCCTATGTCTCTGACACATTTGGAAATTACTATGACAATATGCAGGTGTTATGGCACTTTGGAGCTGTACCCCAACTTCCAGCTCTTTGTCCTTTCTGAGTTGTGCTCTGAACAACTATAACATATTTTTTTCCATTTTTATGGAATAATCCTAGCTACAGAATCAAGCCGCAGTAGTGCAATGGTAGCTATAAAATATTTTTTTCCATTTCTATGGAATAATCCTAGCTACAGAATCAAGCTGCGGTGGTGCAGCGGTAGCATTGTTGCCTCACAGCAAGAGGTTCTCCCATTCAATTCTTGGCTGGAGTGCCTTCTGTGTGGAGTCTGCATGTTCTCCCCATGGTCAAGTGGCATTCGAAAGACATACATAGAATGGGCGTAGAGCTGGCACCTGTAAAAAAAATCTACTGCCAATCATTAGCAGACCGGAGTTCCACTGTGGCAACCCCTAACCGGGAAAAGCCGAAAGACCAACAACAATCCTAGCTACAGAATCAGTGATATATGAAAATTCTTAGTGACCATCACTGGCAGGAGAAAAAAAACTTTAGTCTAAATACCTTCACCTCCCACCCCAGCTCGTCTCCCTTTAGAACTGTATCCCTGGCTGTCCCCATGATCCTTGGCCCTTAAAACCAGTGGATATACCACAGCTGTATGTACCCCACACTTCCTTATATTATGACCTATTGCTTTAACAATACATAACACAAGTTTTTTTTTGTTGCTTGTCAAGCCACTGTGCCATTAAAGAAAAACTTTAGAAACAGGCCCCAGCAAATCACCAATACTGCTCGGGTCTATATTAGATCAGTGAACGCTTAAACAAGTGAGCGCTGATTGATCGACCTTATTTAAGTGAATGGTCAAAATATTGACGCAACAGAAACCCAAATTTTTTCCTAGGGAAAGAATTTGGTTGTCCGTTTCTGTTACTTCGGTATTTTCAGTGGTGTGGTGGAAAGTTACGGGTCGGATTCAGGTGAGTGTGTGATTGTGTGCATGTGAGTGTTAGGGTGGGTTAGGTGAGTTAGGGTTAGGGAGCGGGTTAGGTATGTGTGCGATTGTGTGGACGTGAGGGTTAGGGTGGGTTTAGGTGAGTTAGGGTTAGGAAACGGGTGAGGTGAGTGTGCGATAGTGACTGACCTTAGGGATAGGGTTTGGGTTAAGGTAAATGGATAGTTAGTGGTGTGTGCATAGTTTAGTGTAGGGTTAGGTGTCAGATTTTAGGTGTATGTGTGTGGATTTCTGTTTGTCTGGTGTGCTTGTGTTGTGTGTATGTGTCTTGGATCAGCGATTTTTTTCACTAGGAAAAAAATTGCTTATCTGACAGTTCGAGATTGTAAGCCCTCGCTTACTTAGGGTCAATCAATCAGAGTTTACTTATTTAAGCATTCGTTGATCTAATATAGACCCTACTGCTCTACTACATGTTACCAATGTAATAAACCAGCATAAATACATTGTTCTCCTTGTGTCCACCATGTTCTTAGACTTATCAAAGGCATTTGATACTGTCTTGCATCAGCACCTGCTCATTTGACTCTCTTCAATACAACTTTCATAAAACTCCTTATCGTGGTTACTTAGCTACCTATCTGGAAGGCAACAAGCTTTTCAATGGCAACAAACATACTCATCATTTCAACCTCAGGGCCTTATCGTGGGTCCTCTGCCATTTAATATATTTATTAATAACCTCCACTCCTCCACGCTAGTTTAGTTCAGTATGTAGGTGACTCAACATTACAAGTACAGCCTCAACAATAAATAAAACTCCAAGACATTACCAAAAATCTTTCCTCTTTGTAGAAACTGACTCAAAGAATCAAACCTTCTTCTTAACCCCAAGAAAACTAAGTTAATGCTTTTTTATCTCAAAAGGTTGCCACAATCAAAAGCAGTCTTTTACCGTAAAGTCAGCAAATAATACTGTCATTGAAACTATAACTCAGTAAATTTCTATGCATTGTAATAGATGACAGTCTCAAATATGACCAGCATATACTGCACACCATTTAATCTGACACCAGAATCTAAGCTCCCTTTATAGGATCAGTGGATTCCTTATAGGTACTGTAAGAAAAACTCAAGCCACCACCTTCTTACTGCTAACTCTTTTATATGCTGCTCCTATCCTAATAAACTTAAACAATACTCAAAGAAAGAAACTTGCCTCCTGCTACAATAAAACAGCTAAATTTGCCACCAGTCTCCCTCATAGGACCCACCATTGTCATAGCTTAAAGCAATTAAACTGGCTTGAACTGCACAACTACCTAACATAATCACAACTAACTACAGTACACAAACTCATTCATCATCCAGAAAAATGCCCTGCACTGCAAAGCTTATTATTGCCCTACTGACCAAGAAGCAAGGAACTTCCACTCTAACAACAAATTCTTACTACTTACATGCAAGTCAAATAATGTTACAGAAGGCTTTCTCAACATATATGTTGCTAAACTCTGGAATAGTATCCCGACACAAAATAAAACCCTCAGACAAACTCAGTAGTTTTAAACCACTGTTTAAACAACACCTTAATCAATCCTTGTCCTGCACATGCTCATCACCAGAATAAGACCATCACCAGACTCATCACCAGATTAAAAAATCCAATATTCCTAGCCTTCCTACTTTTCCTCCCCATTTCACTTCCAGTTCAGGCTCCTCATATATACATTCACTGCTTCCAACTTACTAAGTCCAGCATGTGCCACACATAATCGACTATATCAGTTACCTACCATGTCTTGTATTCATTCTTGATGCCTATATAGCAATAGCTCTAAGGCTATACCTTACTTTCAGAATCTTAAATCTGTTGCTGTCCATATTTCCCTCTCTACTGCAGAACTGCAATCACACATTCACTATTATCCCATGTCATCAGTTGTTTTCTTGTTTAGCTTCCATACTTAAAATTTAACATCTGTATAACTAGAATTATCTATTTTTATTGTATCAACTATTCTGTAATGTAGTGTTCTGTAACATCAGTGCTTGAATTTTGTATTTTGATTCTGTAGCCTTATCATGCTTTGTTTTTTGGAGCTTTTCTCCCCCGGCCTCTACTCACCCTGGCTCAGTTGACCACCTGGTAAACAAATGCAAATAAATAAATTAGACTTTGTGCTCACTGTGACGCACCACCACTGGCAACAGTAATCAAAGAGCCTCAATCCTTACCACTAGCACCAGAGGGGGACGTATATTAGGAGGATGACAAGTATGCAAACGATATTTCTAGATGCAGCTCTCTGTATCAAGGGCAGTTTCCCTTAAGAACACACAGAGACCACAGCCATTCTAGGGCTGGTTTCTCTCTCTTTCTCCAGATCCCCAGTAAGACCCCCAACTGGCACAGCTATAGAGTTGAGATGTCAGCTGAGTGGCCAAGCCAAGACCTCCAATACCCTCTCTGTTCAACCAGTGCTTCATGTCTCTGCTGAAGTAGCTGACACACACACACACCTGGGAAAGGCTGGCACAGGTTTACTAGCTATGCCCAGACTATATCACTGCCATGAGACACGTCCTTATCAACTACTTTAAGGCCCTTAACAAAGGATGTCCAATCTTACTGTGTAATGTTACTGTCAATGCTAATGGCAGTTTGACCAAGAGCAAGACTATTGGGAGTGGCCTACAGTGTCACCAAATAAATATGTAAGTACTCTCAGAACTTCAATATATGTCCCACAAATATTAGCTACAGTAAAGGGTTTAAATGTATTTAATAGTAAATAATAATAAAAAAAAGAAAGTACTCAGTATATAATCACAGTTACATCAGAGTTCAAAATCACAGGAAATACTTAAAACAACATTGCAGGACAGTCTCAAATAAAGAAAACATCTAAACTATGCCTCACTATATTCCTGTCTGAATCTAAGAATTAATATATCCTAGTTAACTAACTTACAGAGCAAGCAAACAGATGTGAGTGGATGTTGTTGTCGGGTCAAGCACAAAATACAAATGCTCAGTCTCTCTCTGAGAGTTCTTAAATTAATATCTCAAATATTATTGCTGGGATAGCTTGCAAAATGACATCACTTATTGTCATCTGATTCTGTCCCCAGGTGAAAAACTCCATTGATGCAGCTGGTAGCATTTACCATCTACCTGTGAAAATACATAAACAAGGATTTTTCTTTGATCTAAGGCTGATCCTGGAAGTCATAAAAAAACCCCTTCCAAAACGATACAAAATGCATCTAATTACGTGGTCATAAAGTAATTTAACTGTTCAGTTATTTTTCTGAAATTAACCTCTTGTGTTGCAGTTTCCATTGTTAAAGTATATACATCTAAACAATTACAATAGTGTAGGTACATTTCTGTTCTGTTCCAGTAGGGCACACCGTGGTTACACTTTCAAGCTCAGTACTGTACAAACCCTGTTCAACGCACACTTTTGTACCAACAGTTTGATATACACAGAAGATGTAGTTCTAATACATTTTTAACACAACCATATGAATCAAGTTGATTTTCAGAAATGACATATAATTGTTTACAAAATCCCAGATAGCTGGGTTGGCAGTATCTCCTTTTGTTATACTTCTATATAAATTATATTAATATTCACAAATGACTTATAATTATTTACAAAATTCCAGCTACCTCGGCTGACAGTCTGTCCTTTTGTGACACTCACCAGACAATACTCTCCTTAAACAGAATGCTTCTCAACCTCTCACTGAAATGACAAAACACTTTTTTATACGTAATTGCTGCCTTTACAATCTGCTAAGTTGCAGTGGGCTTTCTCTTTAGTAACTTATACCTCTGTAAAATCTTAAATTGTATATGTGTATCAATGAAAATAGAAATGTGACTACTCTACGTTACGCAGTCAGACTTTCCTGGTAAACAAAGTTAAGTAAATGATAAATAACTTAAGTCTCCTAGGATGAAACTAGTTGAGCGTTATCAAGTATTTTAATTGCTGTGTGTAGTTTATAGGAGGGTGAGAGACTGAAGAACAGCAAGAAGTTGTGCTTCACAGAAAGAGGTTCCCTGGATAGATTTGTGGCTGGCAGACCTTTGTGCAGAGTCTGCATGTCCTGCCTGTGTTTGTGTGCATTTTCTCCCACATTCCAAAGACATGCAGTAGGTGGATTGGACACTCTAAACTAGCCTTAGGTGTGAGTGTGTGGTGTGGATAAACTACCCTGGCAGGGGTAGCCACCAAGCAGTGTTAACCTTGGCTCTAGATTGTCACTGTTGAAGTGACATCTCCAGTCCCTATGCAAAAGTGGAAAAAAGGGGTTGATGGATGGATGGACAGCAGTATTATAAAAGGCCTTAGCCACTCATGCTGGTCTGATGTAGATCACTGCAAACAACACCAACAGAATTTTATAAGACTGTAGTGTGCACATTTTATGTAAGAGATGAGTTTTGGTTATCTTGCCCTACTTAACGTCTAAGAAAGAAAGTGTATCTAAGCACAACATTTTACCTGTTATTAATGAGTGCTTAATTTAAAGAACCACCTTACAGATAAAGAAAAGAATGGACTGCTTGGTATGGACTCATCTGCTTTCCAGAAGAGATTATGCCCTTGTTCCTCTCAGACTCTTAGTTCTAGAAATCTGGACAAAGCCCAACAGAGATGGGGGGCAAAGGCCCAAAAATAGGGATACATTTTAAATATTGCTCTTATAAACTTAGAAAGTTGCTAGAGTAACAGAGTTTGTGTTAACATACATTTTTTGAAAGTCTGAAACTCAAATGTAAGTCATTATTTATGGACTTCGATCCTCAGCTCATCCCGGTGATTTGTCAGAAAACTACAAATTTTATGAGGAATAGACCAAAGAATATGAGGCAAAAGTCTGAACATTTGAGAGATATGAATGCCGTCCAGCCTCAAATTCTCTTTAAATGCTATCTAAATGGACTGCCAGACATATTTACTTAAAAAGGTAAATTACATTCATAGCTGTTTTAATACCACAAACAAGATGGCAGCTGCACTTTGACCCCACAGACTTCTTACAACATCAGCCCATGCATGCATATAACTTCTTCTACCTTCTGAATTGAAACAAGCTCATTTTCCATACAAGATTAACAGCTTGGCTTATCCTTTGAGTATGATGATGTCAGATGTTCTGCGAACCAGTATGGCAGCTGCCAGCAAGCACACCACACTGAGATGTTTTTAAAGAGCTGTTTAAACAAAGAAGACTGACCAAAGCCATCTTAGAACAGACAGTTAACCTCCCCAACACTAAATGCAGCCATTTAGAGCCAGATTTACACCTGTTTAAAATTACCTAATGTATGTACTTGCATGACTCCAACACAGCCTAACAATAAATCAATGCATGCAATCAACAGTAAACTTGTCATTATAGAAAATTAAGCTCAAAGCTTGCACACAACTTCAGAGGAGCCTTACACAAGATTTATGCATCTCCCTACCACATATTTGTTTTTCTTAATATAATTACCAGTTATATTTCAGACAAAAACAATACTAAGTGAGAGACTGAATAATTATACCAGTGAATGACCACACCAGTGGTCACCCCCTCATTGGTCAGGTCTGACCATAAGCAAATCACCCTTGACATCCATATCCCACCCCCACCCCCCAGTAAGGAAACCTCCGTAAATAAACTTCTCCAAAGCCAACCTCATACTACTCAAGTCAGAAGTGACAAACTTCATGACACCTATGCAGACGGGAGCTGAAAGTTCGACTGCTGAATCCTACACCAAGGCACTGTACAAGCACATCCACTCGTGCATGAATCGTTCCATCCCATATAGAACCAAGATGCTCTCCTACAAAAAAGGAAGCCAGTCTGGTGGTCCCCTGCCATAAACAAACTATACAGCGGAAGAAAGAAACTGTTGCACAAAAGAGGAAAATCCCAGGATGCAAAAAACTCCCTTACCAGCCTCAGTAAGAAGCTGAGATCCCTCATAAAATCCTCCAAAGCTAGTTATAAAAATAAAATTGCCAAAGATTCCAAAGACAACCACGAGGCATTCTATAGTTATGTCAAGAATCTAAATGACAATGCTTGGATATGCTCTGAGCTACAACAGAATGGCATTAAATATACTGATCCAAAGGATATTGCCAGTACCCTGGCAGATCGATTTAGTGTCAACTTCACCCCCCCTCTCACCCTTTAAGGGGCCCATCTCAATACCAAAGGATTGCCAAATTCCGGTAATCACGGCCACTCAGGTAGAAACTGCACTCTCCAAAGCTAAGAATGCAGCATCCATGGGACCAGATGACATCCCAGGCTGTGTATTACATGAACTACAAAATGAACTGGCACCTAAGTGTTATGTTTAAACATAGCCTCACTTCCGGCTTCGTGCCCACTGAGTGGCGCACAGCTACAGTTATCCCACTCCACAAGGCAGGATCCACTTTGGATCCCGTGAACTACTGTCCCATCAGTCTGACGAGCCTGATCTGCAAAGGCATGGAACGCATTATCATGGAACTTGTAAACAAAGACATTGGCAACCTTCAAACAGTGGACCCCACCCAGTTTGGGTTCGTGAAGGGCCGATCTTATCTACTGAACCTGATTGACTTCTTTGAAATCAGTCTTCAGAGCTGTGGACGAGGGTAATACGGTCCACACAGCCTATCTGGACCTCATCAAGGCCTTTGATACCATTCCCCACTCTGGAATCATAGATAAACTTACTAAGCTGGGCATAAATCCCTACGTCACTCGATGGGTTGCCAACTGGCTTACTGACAGAACCCAGACTGTAAAAGTAGCTGACTCCAAATCCAGCTCCAAACAAGTGACAACCGGAGTACGTCAGGGTTCAGTCCTGGGACCAGTCTTGTTTGGCATCTACTTCTCTGAAGTACAGGCCAACACTAAGGGACTCTGGCTAACAATGTTCGCAGATGACTGCAAACTGGGAGCCATTATTGAATCCCCAAATGATGTGGATATTCTACAAAAGGGCCTTACAGAAACAGATGCATGGTGCCAGAGCCATGGGCTCAAGCTTAATGCCAAGAAATGTATAGTTATCCCCTTTGGGAAAAAACATGTACCCATGAATTACCACATAGGTGGCAGTACACTAAACACTGAAAGTGTGATGAGAGACTTAGGGACACAGGTGAACAATGGTCTCACCTTCGATAACCACATCGCCACAACAGTCAGGAAATCCTATGTGGCACACCTCATCACTAAGGGCTTTTCATCCAGAAAAAAGGAGGCCATTGTCCCACTGTACTCATCCCTCATTAGACCCATTATAGAGTACAACACCCCATTTGGTATGTACCTCACAAGACATCTGCAACAGCTGGAAAGGCCGCAGAAATACCTCACTAAAAGAATCACAGGCCTAAAGCAGATGCCCTATGCTGACAGACTAAAAAAAACTCCAGCTATACTCTGTGGCATATCATCTACTCAGAGGCAATCTCTGCTTAACATACAAGGCCATGTCAAACCCTGAGCTGTTGGACATGCTCCACTTAAAGAAATCCCAATCCCTCAGAGAGACACACTCCAGGGATCTAAACCTTGTCATCACAATGAACAAAACATGCTTGAGGGATAGGTTCCTGATCCAGATATTCACCAGACTCTGGAATAAACTGCCTATACATGTCAAGAAGAGCGCCTCCTTGGCCGTCTTCAAAAGAAACCGTGACAATTCGATGGGAGATAGGAAATTCACCCCGGGGATCACGTCAGTTGCCCTGCTAGACAGGGGTCCAGGAAAGTAAATATTGTGGGAAGAAATATCCAGGGAATTGTTATGACTAGGCTTGTATAGGCCATAGGGCTAATAGCCAAGTACCAACCTATGAATAGGTCCCCTTTGCTTATGCTGAGAAGGAGACAGCTTGTTAAAATAAAAACAGCGACTGCCTTGCACACACTAGAAGTTAAGAGCTTCAGATTAGCTGTATGCCTGCTGCTTGAGCTGTCTACAGTACACAAGGCTTGAGATACATTTAATTTTTCTGTTAACGAAGACGGTGCATAACTCTAAGACTGCTACTTCCACAGATGCCCCCCCCCCCCCGGAAATTAGGGTAATGTACTAAATTATGTGAATAACTAAGTAAAGCAAAGTTAAACGCGCACAACATTTACATACAGAAGTATAGGACATGCTTTTCCCCTTTATTTTCTTGTAATTTTGTAATGTTTTTATTACCATTAACTTTAATTATATTGTGTAAAAACCCATACACCACCTTGAGGCAACTAGCAGTGTTGCACCATTCATGCAAATTATCTGTAGACTGTTAAACTTGTTGTCCTATATGTTACGGACTTTTTCACTGAAAACAATGAGGTCTTTCATCCTCTTGCACTATTCACACACACTTCATTAGGCCTGAACTAGCAAATCTGCCACAGCTCCTTTGGTCATTGATGAAGTAAACCAACTCTCTTCTTCAGTAAGCTCTGTGGAAATAAGTATTACCTGAACAATGCCTGCTGTTTTATTCTAGCTACACCTACTTTGTCATTTTCTGTCTTGCTGTGGCCCCTTTGGGACTTGACTAAAATCTTAATCCAGATTGCTGACTAAAGTCAGCCATTTGCTTCCCGTGCAAGCTCTCATAAGTCAGTCCCATAAGGGAAGAGTAGGGGAGTCTGAAGGAAAAATGTAGTCTCTTCCCAAATTTCCCTTGTTTAGAATATCCCTGCTTACATTTGTTTGTCATAAACATTTCAGTTTGTCATCATACAGACAGTGGACCCAGTGTGTACAGTTTAGTAAGCTGGATATGTCAAGAGTCTGGTAATATCTGTTTAGTATGTAGGGGTCAAATCATAAAACTATTTCATTGTTTTAATATTTGGATTTAGTAGACATTTGAGAATACTGCTTTTAGAGTTTTATTCTGTAATGTTTAACCCTGGTTTATACCACAGCTCCTACACTACTACCATTCACACAGACAGAATGTTATACGGCTTTGCAGACTTGAATACAATAAAGCCTATTTAACCCTGTATACTTACACAGCATAATACTCTGATACCATTTTCAGGGAAGTGCAATTGAGAACTTATGTACTGGGTATATGTAAGTTGTGATTTCATCTTATAGAAGTGTAACCTTCTGTGATTTGACTGAGAATTTTTCAGAGCCAGTCTAGCCAAACACACAAAGTGAAGTCATATGCTCTTGTATGATGTAGCAGCCAACAGATTAAAGACGCTTTAAAAAGTCAGTGCTTCTCTGTGGCTTTAATTGATCACTTTCTGCTTTTTCTCTGCTGATCCTTTAAACATGGAAAGCCGAGTCCAGTCTTTGTAACTGGAAAACCAGTATTAGCATATGAGAAAACTGCCTTTGTAATCTGAACATGAATCAGTCAGCTGAAATAGTATTCCGGTACAGTGCTGTGTGAACTGTTTTTCAGAAATTCCTGGATGTTTTTGTGACTTTTTAGGAATAACGTTTTCCTGTGAGAATGGGTGGAGTCAGTTGAAACAAATTGGTCTGGCTCAGAAGTTCACTAAAATCACAACTAAGGTTGGAAACAGTGTTGGATGTGGAGAAGCTGCTAAGGACTCTGTTTAAAGTAATGTATTCCTTAAGTTTATGAGATTATACAGGACTGCCAGTAAAACTGTTGAGTCTTTCTACTTTAGAAAATGAACAGGTGCTAGCCACCCTAAATTGTTCTGGCATGTTATTAAAAATGTGTAAGTGATGTGGAGAAATACTTGACTTGCCCACCCTCGTAAACATCTTTTTTTTGTATTCTGATTTAGCTGACAGCTTTGAAACTTGGTTTCATTTTCATAGACTTCCCAGATTGGTATATCATGCCTCACATGAAGACTTGTCTGCCTACATATGCATATTCCACTTTAAGGCTATTTCAATAGAGTTCTTTATCTTGTCAGACATTTTTAAAACAGTTGGAAATGGAACCTTCCAGAAGTACACCCTTCCTTTTTAAAATTAGTGGCCCCTAATATTTAACCTTAATTAATCTTTCACTAACATTGGAAATTATTCTATCCATGATAAAACATGCACTAATAGTGATTCCTTTCCTAATGGTGTCTACCCCCCACCCCTTCAGCACGGGACTGTCATCAATTGCATCGTCTCGCTTTAAGAATTTCTCTTACATAAGTTCATAGGTACTTACTAGGCTATTGATCTGTGAGGATCATAAGAAGCCTAGCCTTACATTCCTATGGTAGTTTTTAGTGCTTATATTTTGCTTACAAATAACCTGAAAGCAGGCAGATCAAATATATTTTGGGGGTAATTACTTGTTGCCTCTGTCCATGAAGGACATGGTTGCAAAACCAGAAGTGAATTTGCGGTCTCCCATTCATTCGTCCAAATTACATTTTAAAAGACTTAAAGAAGTACTTTACTTTTTATGGAGTGTTAGATGGTTCCATTTAAGAGGTATTCTGTGTGATACATAATTTATTCCTCCAATATGCTCTGTTTATGTTGCAAAACAGATTGAGATCCCTTGAGCAGGTAGTCACACTAACATTGGACTTGTACGTGTGTAATAGTCCTGATAGGATGGAGTCTGTTGAAGTTCTATACATGAGACAGAGATGGTCTCTTTGTAACCTGTATAATACTGAGAAGAGGGATGAGGCTTTGAAATGGTCTGCATAGTTTTTGTGATTTAGGCTCTTGATTTTTTTGTGAGAAACCATTGTGGGCATTCCATTTGTGACAAGTATTTGAGCCGATACATACTAAATGGGGCATTATATTCAGTGATCAAATTGGGCATTATATTCTGTGATTGGCCTGGATGATAACCAAGTACAGTGAACTGATTACATCCTTGTACCTGGACTCCATACCTCTAGATATAGTCTGTGTAATGAAAATGGACTTCCTTACAATAGTGGATACATGGTGATCAAAGGTCAGGTTGTTGTCAACATAGGTTCCCAGGTCCCTGACTTACTGGATCGACTTTCAGGGGTGTGTTGTCAATTTGATAGTTACAAGGGAAGTCATTCTTGGCATTTAGCTTTAGTCCATGGCTTTGACACCAGCTATTTGTTTTGGAAAGGCCCTCTTGGAGAATTTTGAACTATCTTGGGGAGTTTATGATGGAACCAAATTTACAGTTATCTACAAACTTGGTCAGCCATTTGGTTTGATCTCTGAGGAGTAAATACCAAAGAGGAATGGCCCAAGGACTGGACCTTTAGGTACACCACTAGTGACAGGTTTGTTGGAGGAAATAGTGCAGCCTAATCTAACTTTATAGGTTCTATTTGTGAGCCAGTTTGCTATCCAATGAGTTGCATAGGGATTTACATTTGGCAGGGAGTGTTTATCTACAATATCCTTGTGTGGACTGGTGTCAAATGCTTTTGCAAGATCTAGATAATGTGGTGTGTAGTGACTTGCCGTGAAGTAACTTTCTCAAAGAAGTCAACCAGGTTACGTAGACAGGATAAGGCCTTGTAGGTTATATATGTCCTTGTTTATTAATTCCATAATGATCCTTGTACAGATGAAGATACCTCTTAATTGTCCAGATTTTTTGCAGAATGTCCAGATTTTTGACTCATATTTTTATTCTGTTCCTCACAAAATTTTAATTTTCTGGCAAATTGTTGGCAATTCATTGAGGATTGAACTCAAAGATTAATGATGGGTATTTGAATTTCAGACTCCATACCCTTCAGAAAATTCATGCTAATATAAAACTTGTTATTCTATCAACTTTGTAAGTTTGTAAGAGCAATATTTAAAACTTGTCCCTATTTCTGCCCCCCCCCATTATTAATGGCTTTGTCCAGATTTCTTGTTCTAAGAGGTTGAGAGGTATGGAGGCTGGTCAGACTGATGAGTCTATAATTGCCTGTGTCCATTGATGCCCCACCTTTATGCAGAAGAGTGATTTTTACTTTCCTCCATTCATCTGGCATGACATCTATTTGGTGGCTTACAATGAATAATCTCTGTAGGGGGTTGACAGGCCATGTTTCATGCTGATCAGTAGGCAGCCCAGTATGTTATCCAGACTCATAAAAGTGGTGTCCTTGGCCTTGGGTAGCACTTTGAGGACTTGTTCTTAGGATTTGAGTGGATGCAGATCCAGGAATATAGGAGTAAGGAGAAATTTGAACTAAAATTGTCTGCTGGTAGATTGGCCAAGTACTTTGGATTTGAGGATGAGATACCCCTTACTGTTCGCTCTTAGCAGTTCTGGGAATCGTGTGAGAAGTGTAGCACAGTTAAAGAAGGCTTTGTGGTTTTCCTTGATCTTGGTATCCATTTTACCTTGTATCTGGATTTGGTTGATTGAAATTCCTGTAAAAAGCATTATTGTCATTTTAAGAGTCAAATCTACTTCTGCATGCAGTGTTTTTTTTTTAATTTATTACAGAACCTGCATATATTTGGGATGTTCATCATTCACACTTCCTTAGTGGCATATGAGTCCTTTGCCTGCACAAACACTTAAATTGGCAGCTTTCCAGAGGCCAGAATCCACTACTCTGACTCTGTCACAGGAGATTGGCTAAGTCCCTCCCATCAGAGGAAGCCTAACCCCTATCACAGAAAGTCAGTTATTCAGTATTTTTCTACCAGCTATAGAAAGCGTATAGTTGAATCTCCTTAGCAGCTTTTATTGGTGGATTACAGCTTCCAGACTCAGATAAGTTCTCTTTGTGAATTTCCTTCCTTTTTATTATTATAAACTTTTGATTTCTTTCTGTTTTATTATAAAAGTATATATTTATTTGTATTAACTTTTTATTTTAATATTCTTGCTATTTACTACTGCTGTTAATTCCATTCCAAATTCTTACTATCGTGTTTGTATGCCTAATACTGCTTTAAGCTCTTTTCTAAGAGTTCTATGACTTGTTCTAAGAAACTGAAGGAAATGTGGAGTCAGTGGAACACTAGGCTTGTTTTTGTTGATTGCCTGTTTCATTTTGAAGTTCTGACAGGAATATTGCATTTTTATTCACTTTGTTTCTCCATTTTTATGATATTTACTACTGGTTCAACACTGATATAGCCATTTTAATTGTTAAATTACATTTTTACACAAATTATTTGCAGTTTCTGTGAAGATTTGTTTCATTTCTGTCAAGAGAATCTCTGTGTAAATGCTTATGTTCTTTTAAAAGGTCTCTAGTTGATTTAAAGACATATGTTTAATTTGACAAGTGAATTTGATTGGGTACAGTGCTATTTACTACACTGTGCAAATTGTAGAACAAGACTTAGCACAATTTAAACTGTTTCTACTGTATTTTATGCAGTTTAGCCCTGTTTGCTGTTTGGGAATATAATTTATATTTTCTATTATTGCTGCCCTTAGTCATCCCTTAATAGTGTTAGTGTATTACTGTGGCTGGTGTTTTCCCCCGATTTGATGGATCCTGATTTAGCTGCCCAACATCAATTCCAGTTGCACCTAAAAAGAAAAAAAAAATCAATAACAAATGCCTCAGCCTACCGTTTGTGAATCTGTTATTGCCTTAAACTGGCACCTCAGCCCAGTTACGTTTTACTCTTTCACCCTTCAGTGTGAGCCTGCAGCCCTTTTATGGTACAGCAGTCAGACACATCTTAAAGGGGCAGTTCCAGTACCTGGTTCAGGTACAGGAGAACCAAACCCTTTAGATGTAGGAGAGGTCTGGGGTAAGAGACCCCTTGCTAGACATAATATTCTGCCCTCATATATTTTGTTCTCTAGTGTAGTTTATAGTAAGAAGAAACAGAAACTTCATCACATGACGGAGAATAGTTATTACCATATTTAGGGCTGATATGGTTTCCTTAGCATAGAGCTTTTTACACTCAGCAAATCTCTGAGGCTATGCTTCTGTTGTAAATCTATGGGACTGCTTTCTGTAGAAATCAGTCTAACACTGCATATTTTGAGGGTAACTCTGATGCAGACAGTAGTGAAGACTCTGAGTCCATCCAATCTGATTCTTTGGAAGATGAACAGGTTCAAACACCCAGGCAAGTGTTCACTTTTCCACAGATGATAGCTGAGTTTAGAGATGTATTTGACTGGAAACAATCTGGAGCAACACCAGAAATTGGCATATTTTTTGACCTTATTAAAGATGATTATTCGTTTGTTACAGGCCATTAAAGATTCTGTAAAGCTGCATGTAAAACCCCTTTGACTAGTTAGCGAGTTCCTAAAAAGGCTATGAGGAAATACAAGGTGTACTCTGGTCTTGCATCCTCCTTTGCTCCTTTGTCAGCTGATCCAGCTGTCAGCTCTAGCAAGAAAGCCTTGGGTTCATCTAACCCTGCATCTCTGAATAAAATTGGCAAGTGGTTAGCATCTTGGGGAAAAGTTGGCTTAGTCTAGTAATTTTAGTCTTTAGAATTTTAAATTATCAGGGCTTCATGTGAACATTTATTTTGCAATGTGCGTACAGTTTAGATAACCTTATAGTATATTTGCCTACTGAACACAAGCGTTACATGATTTTGTTTTTGTTGTGACTCAGATTTAAAAACATGCTTTGAGGAGTGTCTTGAAAGGTGTGGACGGTCTTTCTGGAAATTGATATGCTTCTGTTGTATTGAGAATATTTGCTTGTTCTTACATAACCAGAATTTTTCTGAGGATTTAAAAATGGGAGTTTAATGCTTCTTTAAGTTCTGAATTTGTATTTGGTCCTGCTACTACTGAGATTGTCAAATAATGGAATGATAGAGGTAAAATGATGACCGAAGTATCTAGAATGTTTCATTTTCCTAGGTTCTCATCTGACAAGGTGTCCAACTTCCAAGGGCAGAACAAACAAAAATCTAAACCTAACGAGTCACAGAACCAACAGGAAAGGGCACGAGGATAATGCTTCCAAACCAAATAAAAGGGGTTCATTTACCAACAATGATCTTTCCCCCTGCTAAAAAATGAACATGCCAAGACTCAGGGTAATCACGTCTCTTCCTCCCCTTCCCCAAGTTTTGTCTTAAACCAAAAGCCTGGCCACAAATAGTCTGACAAGTGGGTGCTGAGAATAATTTAGTGAAGATCGTGTTGGCAGTGGACAGACAATCCTCTTCCATTCAGCGGGAAATCCTCCTTGCACCCTCCAGAGAAGACATGTCTGTTCTCTCCAGTTTTCCTTCACAACTTGCAAGCAGGTTATAGAACCAGTTCCTACATCTCAAAAAGCAGATAGATTTTATCCCAGAATTTTTGTACCCAAAAAAGGAGCTATAGTGGAGACTAGTGTTAAATTTGGTGTGCCTAAATTAATTTCTGAAAGTATCCATTTTGAAAATACTCACCCTGCAGACCATCCTACCCCTTCCTCTGGATAACTGTTAACTGGTGACTTTACATCTGAAGAATGCTTATCACATGACAATTGCTCCCTACTTCAAGTTGAACCTACAGATGTCCTGTCTCAAATCCTCAGAAAGGATTGTTTTCCTGGGGTGTATGATGGACAGGGAAAAAAACTAAGGCCTTTCCAGCAGTACACATAGTCCTGACATTTCAGAACATTTTCAGGATGTTCTCTCTTTAAGAAGCTGCTTCCATAAGAGAGAGTTTCTCAAAATTCTGTGTTTCGTGGCTTCAGTGATTCTCATGACACCACAAGCCAAACTCCACATGAGAAACTTTCACTGGTACATAAAAATTGCAAGAGCCAGCACCTGCTTCCCTTGGAGTTTCATGTACCAGTGCTGGATTTTGAGAAATTGAGAGCTACAATGGTGACAGGATCAGTTGTGTCTCAATCTAGACTTACTCCCTCCAGACAGCAGTTCAATCAGTCCACAAGGGCTCATCAGATTTTGCATGGAGAGCAGTGTACAAGGGAGTTCAAGTGTAAGACAAATGGGGTCCTTCAGATGCCACAAGGCACATAAATATCAAAGAAATGTTAGCAGGAATTCAGACCTTAAATGTTCGTCAGCACTTAGTGTTTTCAGGTCCCCATTTATTGGTCAAAGACAACACCACAGTCATGTGGTACCTGAACTCACAAGGGAGTACAAGATTTTACTGCCTTTGTTGGTTGGCAATGATGGCCTGTAATCTAGCCTTACAGCATTCTCTGATATTTTAGACCTCATACATCCCATCAGGGCAAAACCTAGTGGAAAACTGACTAAGAAGATCCCAGATGGAACCTCATGAGTGGTAACTCATAACAGAGGTCTGCCTGGTGCAGATGTGGAGAACACTTCAAAAGTTCTGTTCACCTCCTTTCAAAACAGGCAGTCAGAAAAACTCTGTATGAGACATCCTTTCTGTCATGCTAAGAGGACTGAAGCATTCTCATTCCCTTGGACAGGAATGTTTCTTTGGGCATTTCTACCCTGTCCACTGATACCCTAGGTACTTCTGAAGATTCAGAGAGAACTGCCGGGGATCGTTGTGGTGACCTCCTTTTGTTTCAGGCAAGGTTGGTTCTCTCTTTTAATGGAATTGGCCAATGGCAATTACCACAAGCTTCCTCAGACTGTGGATCTGCTCGCACAGTGTCAGTGGCAACTGGTGCACCACAACTTCAAGCAATTACTCCTGATAGCCTGGAGTATTCTGTCTTGATACCTTTTAGGCACATGTTCCATGACAGTATGCAGCATATATTGAAAGAAGAATAAAAAGCTTTCAGCTAGAAAATCTTCTATTTGCAGGTGGAAGAGGTATTCTAGTTGGTGCCCTAAACAATGTCAGAGGGCCCAGTATTGTGTCTACCCCCCTGGTTTTGAAATACCATTGTGAGCTACTCAACAGTGATTTATCTTATGCATCCATTAAGGTGCATCTTGTGGCCATCTTAGCTTGTCTGCCTATGGATCCCCTTCTTTTGTCCCTTTGTGGTCAGTTTATGAAAAGAGTGTTGCACTTGAGACCCCCTAGAAAGGAAATTTCTCCTTGGGATCTTAGTTTGGTTCTTGAAAAATTGACTTTCTCTCCTTTGAGATTCATCACTTAGAAAACTGTTTTGCCTGTTCCTCTGACATCTGCAAGGTGAGTCTCCGAGCTGAAAGCTGTCATGGTGGGCCAACATTATCTTATTACCTATTAGGTATTGAACAACAAAGTGATAGCATTTTAGTTAGAAACACATCACAGGTACCATTTTAACAACTGTAGTTGAAAACAGTATACATCACTTATAAACCGTACCGTCATTGTTAGTTAAGCATTATATCGCTCATTCAAATCCTGCCTCTTAAAACTCATTCCCACTCTGCATATATTGTTCCCACAATTCCGATTTTTTTCTTTGTAGTTTGTTCCTTCCCTTTTCTAAAGTTAGTTCCCAATTCCAGTTGTTTTATCTCTCGTTACTATATTCTCTACTTCTAGTAACGTTGTTCTAGACTTTTGATTTCCATTTTCTAGTAATTGTTTTTTGGCAGCCACCATAATCAGGTCCAGCAAGGCTTTACTGTGTCTAGGCAGTTCCACTTCTGTAGCATAACTCAAAAAAATAATTTCCCCAGTCATTCCAATCTTCTCACCCAGCATCTCCGACGTAGCAGTCTGCAGAGAATCCCAAAAGTCTGCCAGCTCCATCACGCTTCCAGAAAATATATTCCCAGCTACCTCTTTCTTGCCTATCACACCTCCAACATTTGATATCCACCTGAGGAATAATTCTTTGAAGTTTACTTACGACATAAAAATACCTATGTAAACACTTCCAGGCAAAGACCCTAAATCTTTTAGACTTTGTTGCATATGTGGGAGATCTACATATATCCTCCCATTGTCTCTTTGTAAATTGCTTACCCAATCTCTCTTCCCAATCCTTTCTAAGCTCCTCTGATTGATTATTTTAATTATCATGCAATATTTTGTATGCTTTACTAATTATTCCTTTTTTAATGGCAGCTTCTGTTCTAGATTCTATTAAAAACTCTACCAGTGCTGGTCTTTCATTTAAGAGCTCCCTATTTCTTTCTCTTTGCCTATACTCTGATATCGATCTTTGATAAGGAAAGCAATCTCTAACCTGCAGTCCAAATAAATTCTTGGCTTCTTCCCATTCTTTCCCTGTCTAGTTATTTGCTCCCAATACCTTGGTTCCTTTGCCAGTTTTCTCCAATAAATTCCAGCTCCCTCTCACTTATTATCTGTATCCCTGGCCACAGTCATCCCTTTCGGCAAAATCTCTTTTTGCCATTCTCGTGATAGCTAGGTTCTTAGAATACTCCCTGATATTTTATGAATACAATAATCTGTGTGATTTTTGTTGCTCTCCTTAAGAGTTTGCATCCAAAATCCTAATCTCTCCTTATTTCTTGAGTTTACTCCCATGTCAACATCATTCTTTTCCACTTTGAATTATAGTTTTCTGCTTGTGCTATATGTAAGAGCCTTAACTGTGTTGCTCTAAAATACCCTCTCAAATTAGGTAATCCTAGTCCACCTTGTTCTACTGGTAGAATCAGCTTATCCCACTTGACCCTTGCTGTTTTCCCTTCCCAGATAAAATCCTTCAACTCATTTTTAATTGCTATCCACGACTTCGATTGATAAAAGTATGCCTGACTTGTGTACAAGACTAAAGGGACTAAAAACTTTTTAATGACTTATATCTTAGCATCCATAGCCATGTAACAAAACTTCAAGTTTCTCCATTTTTGTTTAGTCTCTTCCCACATATGCTTAGCTGCCACCAGAGAGTCATTTCTAAGCCATACTCCTAAATACTTCATTTTATCATGTGATATTGTTGGACCAATTCATGTGTGGGTACATAATTTACTGCTGTTGCATTTGTTTTAGCTTCATTAATTTTGTATCGCAAGAAGATTTGAAACTGTTTTAAAATGTTCCAGAGTACTGTAATGTCAGTTTTTGGTTTTGTCATGTATAAAATAACATCTGCAAATAGAGTCCGCTTTTCCTGACTACTATACCAGTTATATCGTTGAATTTCTGAGTCCCTTATTTTCTTCGCCAATGGTTCTAAATATAATGCAAACAACAAAGGGGAAAGAGGACAACCCTGCCTGGGTCCTGTACTCAAGCATAGATTATCGCAGAGGACCCCACCCACTTTAATTTGCGCCTACGGTCCCTCATATATTCTTCTAATCAGTCTTATAATTGTATCAGGGAAAGCAAATGCTTCCATTGCCCTGCTTATGAAGTCCCAGTCTACTCTATCAAATATTTTCTGTGCATAAAGACCCACCAATAAAAGTGGTACATTCTTACATTCTGCTTCCCTCTGGATCATAAGTGTTCTGTTAATATTGTCAAATGTTTGCCTCCCCTCCACAAAACCATACTGATCCAGATCTATCAATTTTGGTATCACTTTTTCCATTCTCATAGTCATTATAGACAAAAACACTTTATAATCATGGTTTATTATTGAAATCAGCCCAATTATTTCTCCCAGAATTTTCTTAAGTTCCATTATAGCAGTTTTAGGGTCTATGTAAATGCATGCCATTGTAATGCTCTGGTAGTAGCGTGAAAGAACCAACCCCTTCTGGAAAGCAGAACAGCTGTTTATTTCCTATTATGGGGCTATTTCTAAGCAAATGATTGCTTGTTGGTTGTCCTGTGCTGCTGTTTTTTGCTACTCCTACCATGGTAAATGTATTTCGGATGAGGTTATGGCACATTCCATCAGAGCCTTATCCTCTTGGTAGGCATATTGGAAAGTGGTGGACTCAAAGCATTTTAGAGGTAGCGACTTTATTTTCTTTTCATACCTTTACAAAGCACTAAAAATGGATTCTTTCTCAAATTCCAGAGCAGGCTTTGTGAAGTCCATTCCCCAGAAGTTCCTGGATCTTTATCTTTCCTTCTCCCAGGTAAGGCAAGCTTTGGGAATTTACTCCTATACCACTGAGGCAGTAGAAATGATGAGCATAGTACAGCTATATGCAAGTCCTTCTTACCTGTAATAGTAGATGTTTGAATTTCATCCCACCATCCACCTTGTTTGTATATAATTTGATGATATCCAACCATTTTTTGTGGGTCTATGTTCACCCATTGAAAAGAAAAAATATCGAACGGCATATGCCATCGAAAGTGTCATTGAGCGAACTGTTCTTACTGAGGACGGGCAAATTTGCCCTTTCCCCACTGTAGTGCAATCTCAGAGTTGATGTATATAATTGTTGGGAGGGGGGCTGTTGCTTTTTCAATGGCATATGCCCTTTGATGCTTTTTCTTTTCAGTATGTGGACATAGACCCATGTTGCGTTGTTCATTGGCTTTGGTTATTTGTGTTGGTGTTTTATGGATGTGAATCGGTTTGTTTCAGGTAATTATTGTTTTTGGTCCTTCTTTATTTGCACTAAAATCCTGAATAACTGACTTTCTATGACAGAGGCTAGGCTTCCCCTTATAGGAGGGGCTTAACCAGTCCCTTTCAGAGAGAGTCAGAGGAGGGGATTCTGAGCTATGGAAAACTTCCAATGGTGGTGGTCGTGCAGATGCTGAACCCATATGCTACCGAGGTTGTGTGAATTTCAAACATCTGCTGTTACAGGTAAGTATGACTTGTGTAATTGTATATGTAAAAATGGGAAAAGGGGCTGTGGATGTATGGATTTCTACCACTGGGGTTCATTTATAAATATGGCGTTGTATTTACTTCTGAGGGAAACGGCTGCATCTCTGCAGCTTTTTATATGTGCATAGAATTTGTCAGTAAAGAATTCTGCATAAGCAATAGTGTCATACAGATGGGAGAGGCTTTTGAGTTTAGCTAGGTCAGCACTCCGTTTTAGTATATTAGCCATGACTAGCATAGTCTCTGAGGTACTGGAAGATGCTTCTAGCTTCAGTCTTAAAGTGCATGTGACTAATTGTGGTCTGATTTGACATGGGATGAAGATGTCCTTCATGGATGCATCTGCAGTCATAACAACTGGGGGTTGTCCTGTCGTCAGGCAGCCCTTCAGTCAGCGGATCAAAGTCGGTCCGTCGTCCGCTTGACTGATCTTTCACCCACCGGCCATCTCTGTTGTCTTGGTGTAAAGGCATCAGCCGGCGCCATTTTCTTCCTCTTTCTTGCCGCCGTGCGCCCGAAGCAGAAGCGCCAGAAGTGTGCCGGGTCGGTCGGAGGATCAATTACTTCTTCGAATACTTCAAGACTAGACTTCACAATTCTAATACCCGCTTCTTTCTTCTTTTCACCCTCTGCCGATGAAAAAAAAAAATATTGTAATAACTGGGAAAACAAATACCTCATAAAGATTTCCACTCTTGTTTCTGCCCTGTTTTAGCTGTTTAGGCCTCAGCCCACAGCGTTGCAGCCTGTGTGCTTTTCTTTTTTCCGACGAACTTAAGCGTGCGTCGGTCGGAGTTTGCAGAACAGTCTGATTTTGCCGATTTTATAAGCGTCGCGGATTCCGACTGCAATCTGCCAAACGAAAGATAAAGACAAACAGAAGACCGACACTGGCGGTTTCGGCTGAAACCATGGTTAAACAAACATCGTTGTCGTTGTCAAACGAGAAAAACTGATCAAAGTACAGCTGAATCTATCTCTCTCTACAACTGATCCTACAACTACCACTGGAGGCTCAGAAATTTTTTGAACTATGGTGGTTGCCATTATGTTATCCCACCGTTGCCCCAGAATTATCAGGACACCATCCAGCCATTCCATTGGGCCTCCAGCAGCCATGCTGCTAGGCCAAGCCTCGCCATGTCCCAAAGCAGCAAGACTGCCAGGGCAAAGAGCCAGCCAACCCCCACAACCAGGCCCTTTTCTAGCCCACAACCAGGTCCCTCTTTCTCAAATAATTATGCTTAGAGGATCTCAAGGATTAATTCCTCATTCCCCCCAGGAGACCACAGGGCCCCAGAGAGACCTAGACAGCCCCCAGAGAAGAGAGCCAGGCATCACACAGTGCTCTGATCCTTCTGACTTTCTATGAGGAATCAGACATAACTGACCAGCCAGTACAAGAGCTGCTTCCCCACCAGATCCCACCAGCTGAATTCCCCATTCTGAAACCCACCAGAATGAAACCTTTCCTTTGGGGAACCTTAGATGCCATCCGGACTCAGTTCCAAGATCAGCAAAGACAGCACCTTCAGACTCCTTTCTGCACTAGGACCTTTTCTGCACCTTTGTAGTACAGCTCCTCCTGCTCTTCTCCTGGTTCTCCTGATAGATAATGCTTTCAATGATGTCTGTCTATTTCCAGATTCTGCTCCCCACCCCCTGCCACCTTTAACCAGATGCACAGGTGCCAGATACACTATACCCCCTTTACACCCCCCCAAGGTCCCAAGGGCCCCTAGGTCCACCCATGAAGGGGAGTAGCTTCATGACTACTACTAAAGGCCTATAACTTCTGAATTCATTCAACAGAGCTAGACTTTTTCAGAGCTTCCAGCTGTCTTCTCAGCTAACTGTCAGTTTAGAGCTTTTATACAATACCAAGTACATGAACAATACCAAACAACAAAAGCTTATCAGTTAACTAAAAAAGCTAACCTGATGAATCTCTTGATAATAAATATGTATTAGATTATATAACAGCCATAAAATGCATGTGTAGCTATTCCTTAAAATGCAAAGATGGGCACAGTGATGACTGGCTATGCAGCCATGACTGATAAGTGACTAGAAGGCATGGCAAAGGCAATGGTTAGCTAATAAGTTCCAAGATACTAGCTAAGTTGTTAGATGCTCCTATGGTGCTCCTAAGTCTGTAAAAATGGAAGAAATGGTTCAAAAGGTGGAAAGGTTTCAGGCAAATGCAAAGAAAGGTCAAAACGGTTTCAGATTTCTTAACTGTTCTTCCAAAGGAGGTGGCACTCTGACTCCTGCTGTAGAATTGTCTAACTCCTGACTCCAAGAGGCAGAAAGCAAGCACCAAGGAGGTGCCCAGAGACAGAGGCACAGACAGAGGAGGTGCCTACAGGAGACTACAACAGCAAGGGTACTAACAGAGTACCACCTACCACAACACAAACACAATCACTGCCCACACAGTGACACAACCACCTAGTGACGAAACCCCCACTTTAAGCCAGACAAGTCATTTCAACATACTAAAAGACAAGTTAACAACTTATTTCAAGATTACAAGACAAGTGTTCAGAACAACACTTCAATTTACAAAACAAAGAGAAAAAACGACGCCTTACCAGTCCAAAGAGGAACAGCAAAACTAGACAAAAAAAATGCAAAGAGGAAACACACTTGTGCCAAAAGTAGACATAAGAGTTGTGGAAAAGTGCCAACAGTAGAGCTAGGAAAGGGTAGAGCAAAAGAAGGAGTTCTGTTCCAAGACTATTCCTAGTTGGAGACCAGCTTCACAATCATGCCTTAACCACATACACATCATTGTCCCACTAAGATCAAATGCCTAAGATTCAGCAGCTTCTTCCTCAATCCTGCATACAGATGCTTGGCTGGTAGTTGCAATCTCAAACACTAGATATCAAGAGAATTCCTGCAGGAGAATCTGCCCTCAATCATTTCAAGAATCTTTGGCTATCTTGCAGGATCAAAGCAATCAGCATTGCCAGTTGGCACTACACTGCGCCCAGAGTATTCTAAAATGTTCGGCAAACTAAACGACTGATTGCAGTAATGTAACAATTGGAACTACCAATACAACAAAGATTTACTCAGTTATATAGACAACAGAAAGTAAACTGACAATTCATTTGGCTACAAAAGTGGGCTGGACAGGTATAAGGAAAAAACACACGGCATCTACAAAAGTCAAAAAACACACAAATCTGGTACAAAATCTTTCTTGCTGAGAAAGACACAAAGAACACTACCTTAAAAGACAAGCAGACAGCAAAAAGAACTTCCTCAGAACTTACTGAAAATCATGCAATCCTTAACATTTTTGGTGGCATTTGGGTAACTGAACAAGAGGCCAGCATACCATCATGCAAAATCCAGTGCAACCCAAGACCCTAACAGTCTTGAAAAAGAAAATTTATTTCTTATATGCTTAAACCATTAAATACAGAAACAGCCTAGAACTAGTCTTAAATGGATTACCTGCTTAAAAGAGGAGTTCCTTTAGCGTCCAAGCAGGCATGCCAGTCAAAATGACAAACTCAGGCAACCAATGTCAACACAGTTGCAGGACCACAGATGCCGCGCACCTCATTACCATCCTATAACCAATGTGGACACAGCTGCAAGTTCTTGTGTGAGACAGGGATCAATTACGCGACATCAAAGAAAGGATGATAAAGGCAGTAAAACAAACAGTCCAAAAGTCATGGTCATTTTCAAAGAGGGCCAGTTGCATTCATTCTCAGACAACAACAGCGTCAGGTGTGGACAGACATCACACAGGCAGGCACCTACATACACAGTCTATGCAGAATGACAAACCACAATATGGACCCTGGCACTGAGCTTACAGCTGACAGTTACAGCACATAGCTACCATGGGAAAGGAGAATACCTATAGACACCCGGAGAAGACCATCACCAGCCCAGGTCAAGACCAGAACCCTGATATCTTCCAATCACCAGCTCAAAACCAATGGGAATGCTCAAGATTATCCGGCAGAAAAACACCTACCAATCACCAGCTCAAAAATTCTGCACACCAATCAATTCCTCCCACTAGCATGGAAAGCAAAGGACACCTCCTTCAGCTGAAAGGCCCAAGGATTCGCCTGTTCCCACTACTATTTGAAAGACAAGGTATTACTAAAAATCAATACCCACTGTCTCCCAATAAGAACTCAAGCTCCAAACTGAATGAGGCAACACAATCGACATACACGAGGACACCTAAACAAACAACGGTACATAATACCCCAAAGCATGTTACATCACAATACAACCAACTACAGCAAACTACAAATCAACCTAAACTCAACAAAACTACAGCATGGAACATCACATAGCACAAAGTTTTCCAGAACTTTCACAAAGAAATAGAGAAGCAGCATTTGAAGTAGAACTTACCTTCAAAGATGTGTCAAACATAGATATGCTGAAAATTCAAGAGGTAAAAGTCTCACTAATCATAAGATGTGCATCAGCTAGATATGCAGAAACATTCATCAGCTCAGAGGAACTTCTTCATCTTTGCCTTGATGCATCTTCTCACAGGGAGTATGCATCAGCTATTTGCAGGAATCTCGAAATCTCTCCTTCCACAAGATACAACCCTCAGCCCAAATCAGCACTAGAAAAATTTGATACACCAACCTTGAAGGACCTACACACCCTTTGCAGCCTAAGCATCAAACTTTCACAACCACCATCCAAGGAAAACTTCTTTACTACAGCACTTACAGCAGACCCACAGTTTCTGTCATCTAAAATAAAATCCCACTGGCAATTCAGCTAATCTAACACCTTTCAGAAGTGTATGCCTTAACTGCCTTCCAACTATTAAAAATCTTCATCCAGAGATCTACCTTGCTCCAGGAGGCAATCCACCTACCTTCCTAATCATACACCAGAACAACAGTGTGGGAAAGAACTACCTGGACAGAACTAGCACTGAACCCAGCTACTAGTTGCAGCTACTTGAACAGAAAAGAAGCTTACAGAAAACAAACACTTTTTAGGGACATGATACAAAAAGGAGCAGAAAGAAACAGCAACTTTTGTAGGATATGGAATTAAGGGAAATAAAAGTATTTCCATATTTAACTTTCCAACATGGGATGGAAAACCTTGCAGAACATGTTAGTTTATTTCCAACAAGACAATCTGTGGCCACTGGCACCTCCGCACACGAAATGTACATTCTTCATCACAATACCATACGAGGAGAAAATACCAAAGACATTATTTGCTGCAGGGCTTGGAAGGGGTTATGCCGTGATTTAATGCACATTAGTGGCAACCTCTATATTCCAGATGTTTATCAGGGTTGGTCATCCGCTACTGCAAGGATCTGCTACTATATGGTGCCAGTTTTATCCTCCTCCCCCCGAGCAGATGTGCATTCTACCTAGTTAGCAGGACTTCAGACAATTCCACTCTAAATGTTATCCCTCCTCCCCCTAATTAAATGTGGATCAGGGAACTTCCTAGAGATGTTTGTCATCCTTGAAGACTCCTTCTTGGATTTGTTACCTAGGTATATTGTCTGGAAATATTGTTTTTTTATATTACATGACACAAGTTTTTTCTTGTACATATGTACATACATGCTATTTTGTGTCATGCTGCAGCTGTGATGTCTTCCATTGGCATGGAGGCAAATTTTGGTCCTTCCATGAGGGCAGGAATCAAGCGGACTTTGGCAAGAAACAGACCCGAAAACATTGGACGCCGACACAAGGACAGCGGACCAACAGAGATGACGGCAGGTGAAGTGCAGTCTGCTGAGCTGCGCATCCGATGCCTTTAAAACTACTTTTATAGCTAGTGTGGAGGAAAGATGCTTCACATTGGAAAGAATCAAATCCAAGCTTTTATTACCCCTGGTTGGGGTGTGGACTAATTGGACCAGAGAGTTTGCATTGGTGAAGTCTTGAAATTTCTGGGCATAAATGTTTGATGTACAAGTCTCCCAGTTAATGAAGGGTTAATTGAAGTCTCATAGGAGAAATGTGTTTGTCTCAATCTGTAGTGAATCCATAGCGGCTAGATAGGAAGTATTGGCTAGGGGGACTTAGAGGGTGTTCTGTAATTAGCTATGATATGATAAGGGGTTTTGCTAATAGTAAGTTGGATGTTGCTGAGTTCCAGGTCATTATCTTATCTAACAAGTCTAGAGATTATTTTTTTTTAAGAATATGGAAACGCCACTGCATTTACTGCCTTCATAATGCAGTGAGCCTGAATGTGAGGCATTGGGATGAAACAGCTAGGTAATGACCTCCAGGGTGATAGCCTAGTAACCTTCAATGATCCTGTGAAACTTTGCACTGATGGAGGGCTATCATTGGTCTTGAACCCGGTCTCTGTGACTGTATCAGTATTTTCCAGGGTATGGAATGTTTTTAGGGAGTGGAATTTTTTGTTAAGGCTCCTAGCATTGAGATGCCGTACCATTATGTTGTCTGAATTCTGCTTTTTATGTTGGAAGCTTTAGAAGATTGGTGATATCTAAAATGAGCACATGGGGGGTGGCCAGTATAAGAAAGCCTTGGAGGGATAGGTGCAGGCTGTGCTTGGCAAAGCAGTTAGGACTGGCTGCCATCTCCTCACAGGTTGATATATATTGTACCCTCTTAGAATTACATCAGCTAAGCCAATTATTGATGTCCATAATCTTTTATTTGTATTGCAGCACCATTCTTGGTGATGGCAAAATGCTGCAAATGTCTAGCTTCATACCTGCCTCAGACACATATTCTGAGAGCTCCATCCTATATCTCCCTATGTAGGTATGTCTCAAGTCATTTACACCTACATGCACTATGACTGCATTTTACGTGTACTTGTGATGCAAAGACTTGAAGGTATGTGTGATGTGGCAAATCCTGGAAACTAACTGTAACCCTCCGCTTGCACAGCCTAGTGACTGATACTTTTGGTATATCTCACTATGGCGTCACCTATGACTAAGATATTAGAATGTATGGAGGTTTGCCTTATATGCTTTTGAATTTAGTCAGTGTGACTCTTAAATATACATTTCATGGTGGATGCTACCTGTGTTGATTGGTATAGTGTGGTGTTGTGTAGTACTGACAACCTGCATGCTACTTTTCATGGCCTCATGTGAGAGATTTAGTTCTAGTAGCATTATATAACTATATCTCTCAAACACTCTGCCGGCTTTAGTATACACAAAGCAATTATTACAGACTTAGGATGCCCGTTTCAACCATGCCGGTTACAGAGATGGATTTTAAGTGCGAGTCCATCATTCCAGATGTTTACTAATGTGAGCTGAAGGTGGAGTACTTCCCATGAAGGTATGAAGTTGATTATTGAAGTGCCATCTAACTGATGGTGAAGATTGTGCTGCTCTCAGGACAACACACAGCTAGGAATCAGTGATCCTTTGCTCCTTCTCACAACAGAGGCAAAAGAGTAGCAACAATCCCAAGCTACTTCCAGAGAAGTAGTATTAACCCAGATACTGCTGTGTTTAGAGCTCATGCTATAGTTGTCTCTTGGTGGATACCTTAGTTAGAACTTACACCAACTGGATGCAGATGCAGCAGAAAGCCAAGCTATACAATGGCCCTGAGGAGGTTCTCATCAAAACTGTTGCCAGACAACTCAATGGAGTATCATACACACTGCCCAATCAGAGATCAGCAGAGATAAGTACCTTTCTTCTCCTTCTCTCAGCAGGAGCAAAGCTGTCTCATAAGAAGCAGATCTGATGCTATCCATTTCATTATTCCTCATGACTGGGTCTCGGATCTGATTTTGGATCCAATCTGGCACTTCAAAGACATAGATTCAAGGCTCAAGCTCCTCCCTCTCCCATAATCTCCTTCTGCACTCTAACCCTCAGGTCTTGTTTGCCACATTTCCACAAGGACGTGATTCCTGGCTCAGAGCTACCTTTTGCGATTTGTGGAAATTCTTCTATGATAAGCGTTTTCTTTTTGTGTTGAGCTTAGGTAGTTCTCTTCCATATCCTCCCCTCCCTTTTTGCTAGCTGGTCACTGGAATTAGGGCTTTGTTAGAATTCCCCCCCCCCCCTTAGTTGGTGTTTGGCACCTTTTTTGGTGTTTGATATAACTGATAGGTTTAGTGGCATTTTCTTAGTGGTTATTCTGTTTTGTGTTGTTGGCAGTTAGCTGTTATCTGTGTTTTGAGTGTTTGTGTGCGTTCCTTGACTCTTAGGTATGTCTGAGGAAGACAAACCTACTGGATTTAAAAGGTGCTCTTGTGAGCATAAGATGCTAAATTCTTCTCACATTTTTTTTTTATTTTTCAAATACATTTGAATGAATTCCATAGTATTTATATAACTATGTACACTATTTACATTAGCATGACACTATAACAGGTATCAATGTATGCAGTTAGTTTATAAGTATGTCCAATCCATTATCATAGTGCCTGATCAGTTATTGTATAGTGTCAATCAATGATAAGAATTTCCTCCAAATGTTGTCTATAAATGGCTTTGGATAAATTCTTAGCTCTTTAATTTTAATTTCCAATAATGCTTTGGTCTTCAGTAGGCTGAAGAAGTCTTCCAAAATTGGTATTGTGTTTATATTCCTGTTATACACTTTCTAGAAATTGCAGGTATAGTCCATACTAGATACATGTTTGACCTATTCAAAAGAGGACCTTCACTCACATTTAATAATACAAGAGCTTTAGTTAAATAAAATTATTCATTAAGTAAAGCTTGTAGAAAGTTATTAATACTATTCCAAAATGGCTTAATTTTAACACAATCAAAGAAAATGTGGTTCCAGTCTGCATTGTGTACTTGCTCACATCTCCAACATATTCCTTTTATGGAAGAACTAATTTTACTGATTCTATCTAGGGTTAAGAATGCTCTGTGCAAGCATTTCCAATTAAAAACTTATTGTGTAAAGGATGTATATTTTATTGATAATATATTTGTTTTAATATCTTCATTTAACTGTATTGTGAGTGTTCTTTTGTTATATATTTCCAATATGAGGTTTTCGGTGTTGTTTTATAGTTTATCAATAGTTTGTAAAATTTTGAAACAGTGTTTCCCATGTCAAAGTCATTATATATGATTTCATGTATATATTTCGTAAATTTAGGTATTTAAATGAATTGTTAATTATTCTAATTAAATCTTGCAAATATTACAGAATACTCTGTAAAGTTAGCCAGTCCTGTTGTGGAATTTTGTATGTTTTTATTACTTGCATATCTAAAACTTTTAGTTCTTTGATACATTGAAGCCAACAAACAAATCTTTTCTGTTCCCAGGAATTAATAACCTCTCTCTATATATTTTATGTGCAAATTTTTTTTGTGAATATAAATGGTGTTAAAAGGTGTCAAACTAGATTTTTAAATCTATATATGCATTAATAATTTCCTAAATGAGTCAATGTAATAATTAATCGTATGAGTTTTAGTGGGTTTAGTTATGTTATATTGCATACTAATACGTAATATGTGCCATGGGAAATTGTTTTTATCGGTTTGAAATTTTTTTTGTAAATCAAATTCATTTATTGATTTTACAGTTAGTAATTCTTTCCAATTTGCAGAGTAATTTGGACTTTATCCAGTCTGAGATTGTTTTAGATATTGATTCTTTTATATATGTTTCTATATCAGGAAAGTTTAATCCTCCCCTTTTCCATGGTCTGATATGATGTATTAAAGCTATTCTGTTTTTTTTTTTTTTTGGGGAAACCATAAAAATTTTATTAGGCATGAATTTATTTCTTTGAGTATATTCCTTTCTGGTACCAGTTGTATTGCCAAGGCTATATATAGGACATTGGGCAGTAAAACCATTTTTATTAACTGTAGTCTATCTTCCAATGTTAATATTATTTTGTTCCATTTTTCCACAGTGATTTTAATCGTATTGATGGCATTATTGTAGTTTTTTTTAGACTATTTCATTATTATCCTTGCATAACCAAATTCCTAGATATTTTAAGGTAGATTATTGTTTCCCTTTGATGTGATCCCCCTTAGTCTGCAGTTCTTTATTTAAAAATATAAATTTTGATTTTGATTTATTGAAATGAAGTCCTGAAGTCATGTGAAGTTTGTCAGTTAATGTATCTAATTCTGCTAATGTCTCTTTTGTATTAGATAACGTTAGTAATATGTCATCAGCAAATAGCATTACTTTAGAATTCTATTGTTCATAAACATCTATTCCTTTGATTTTTATATTGTTACAAATTGAATCTGCCACTATTTCAAAAGCCAGAGCAAATAGAATCGGTGACATGGGACATTCTTGTTTACTGCCTTTTGTTATATGTATAGATTCGGAGGTAAAAAGACCTAACTGGACATACGCTAAATTATTTGTATATATATTTTTTACGAGATGAACAAAGGATGCAGGAAATTCAAATAGCGTTAGGATTTTGAATAAATATTCCCAATTTAGGGAATCAAAGGCTTTCTCTATAAGCCAAATTATGAGTGTTTCTTTATTTTCTTTATTAACATCTATAAGAGAAATTATCCCTTTAAATGTTGTCGTGTGTGTCTATGATAAATAAATCCAGTTTGATCATTATTGTTTTGGATAGTGGTATTTACATTCTGTTAGTTAATATTGTCATAAACATTTTATAGTAATTTAATAATGATATAGGTCTATACGACGTATAGAGGTCTTGGGTATTTGTTTTCCTTTAGGATTGAGGTGATTAAGGAATATCTCCAAGAGGGTGGTATTAAAGTTTGTGACTGAATTTCTAATAGCGTTTTATGGAAGAGGGATAATATCTTTGAAGGAAAATGTTTATCTATTTCCGTAAGTATGCCATCTATACCTGGAGCATTATTATTTTTGCTGTTTTTTATTGTATTTATAATTTCTTTGTTGGATATGGGTGCTTGCAGATCTAGTTTTAATTTTTCTGGTATTTTTTTCATATTAGAACATTTTTCATCTAGATTTAATTGATCGATATGTATATTTTGTTTTTGGAAATGTTCCATATAGTGATTTCTATAGGCATCAAGAATGTCACCTATATCTGAGACATTTTTCACTTTTTTCATGGAAGATACTTTTAATGTTATTAGCATTTAATTGTATTTTGATTCTTGTGGATAAATTATGTAGATATTTGGGAGAAGTGGACAAGTATTCATTTTTAGTTTTTCTAAAGCTAAACTAGTTTTATGTGTTAGAATTTTGTTGTATTTATTGTTTAATACTTCTACTTTCTTTTTCTTCTCCAAATGATTTTGATTTTTTTCAGCTTTTACTGACAAAAGTTTGGATTGTAGATCTAATAATTCATAATCCCATTCTCTGATTTTTTATACCAAGTTAGGGTTTTACCATATATGCAAGCTTTTAATGAGTCCCATGTAATTATTTTATTTATCTCTGTGGTGTAATTAATATCTAAGAAGAACTATAATTCAGATAATAACCAGGGTTTGAACTCTGGAATTCTGGAGTTAAAGATTAATGGTTTGTACCCATTTTGAAGTTTTAGTTTCAATGAAATGTAGTCTGAAAAGGGGCAGGGAGTGATTGAGGAGTGCAAGTCGTGGGCAGCAAATACTTTATCTATTCTAGTTTGGGCACCAAATTTGTGATCTTGATGGGAAAACAACAAAGATTTATCTTTTTTAAATTTGAAAGTATCTAGAAGATGAAATGATTCTACCCACTTGTTTAAAGCTTTTGATAAAGTATGCAGTGGTCTTTTATTTGTAGTTTCAGAAATATCCAAAAACTGAAAAATTCTGCACCAAAGTATTTATGCCAAAAACTGAAGAAATCCAAAAATGTGAAAATGGCTAAAGACACCACAGCAGAGGCACGAGATAAAACCAACTGAAGATTTATTAAAATGTTTTAATAAATCTTCAGTTGGTTTTATCTCATGCCTCTGCTGTGGTGTCTTTAGACATTTTTAGTTTCAGAGATATCAAATATACAGTTAAAATCTCCTCCTAATATTAAGTTGTATTTATAATTATTGGAAATTAAATCCAAGTGTTTTTAATAGTTCCTGTTCCAGTGCCTGTGAACCAGTATAGCTTGGCAAGGTTCCATATTCTGTTATTATATTTAACTATTACTAATGCTGTAAGACCTTTTTTATCTTCATACTTATAAATGATTTCTGGGTTAATCACATTTGTTTTCCATAAAATTATTACCCCTTTTGTCTTTGTCTTATAAGTGGATTGTGCCAATATCATGTATTCCTTAGGATTCCATTTGTAATTGTCATTTGTTTTTAAATGAGTTTCTTGAAGGAAGATGTCAAAGGAAAAAATAACTTCAAAAATGATCAATACACGGCAGGTTCAGGTTAAGGCACTTTAATCTTGCAGCAAGGAGACAAAACATGCTAATACAGGGTTTGTCTAACTAAAATCAGGAAGTGATATCGTCTTTATACATTTTCTAACAAGACACTGCCTACCAAGCTGACGTAACAGATCACAAGTTCTAACATCATTACTTCATAGCAGCTGTTTGTCCATGATTTTCTGCTTGCACTATCAATTTTGTGAAAACCTTCCTAAGAAAAACAACGTGGCCTTGATGACCACCGGTTAGATACATCTTCCCACTATGCAATGTTACCACTCAAGGTACTATGGCTAATTTGAGCACAAAGCAAGTATAGATTGCAGTCCATTTCTTTAAACAGTCCTTTTTCTTTCTATCTTCTTCCTCTGCAGCTGTGCATGTTCTCACAACACGAAGAGAGCTGATTGTTCAAAGTTATAATATTATAGAAAACAGTATTATTTCATTTATTTCCTGACCTAGCAGATAATCACCTGCTTCTCCGTACATTTCCAAAAGGCATAAACATGAATTTTGCTGTGCTAGCAAATGCTAGGTCAGAGGGCATCTTGCAAGTTTCAGAAAGCATACTGCAGTTTAAAAAACATCTTTTAGTCTCATATAAAACTAAGCTGTATGTAAAATAGAATGAAAATGTGTTAACTCTTTTAGCTTCTAATTAGCACTAAGCACATATATTAATACATATTTTTCTGACATTTCCCCCCTGTTAATACTTTTCATTCTAATTTCTAAAGCATAAACAGTTTGCTTCTTCCCCTAACCTCTTCCATTTAGGATTTGCAGTTGAGAGTCATTTAGTTTAGACTTATGAAAGCATTTCACTTTTCAACAACTCTTCAATTTCAGTACTTTGATACAAAGTCTCAGAAACTGACATGTCTATAAAATCTTTGATTAACTTTTTCATGCAGGGAATACCACAACAAATGCATGATCCTAATAGGAGTAATCCCACACAAATGGCAATCAGGATGGATGTTCATTAGGATGGAACCCCACCCCCCAAACAAATTCTGGAAAAAGTCCGTCAGAGGGTTTGGGCCTGGTTTGATCATGGCCGACACTTGCTGGTTCACCTCAAGATGGTCGTTGATCTCATGTTGATTGTCTGGAATGTACGAACAGCACTCTTTTTTGATTAAAGTGCACGTACCACCTCTCACCGCTAGGATGAAGTCGAGAGCCATGTGGTTTTGAAGTACCACAGTTCTCATAGCGTTCAGTTTATCAGTTATTAATTCGAGAGCAGAAAAAGTTGCATTGCTCATAACTTCGAGAAGTTTGGATAATTTTCTCAGCTCCCAATTCGATTTTATTGCGCCATATGCAGGGGCTATCCCTGCCCAGGATATAATAGTATCACTCAAGTCCACGTGTGTCAGCTTATCTTTGTCCTTCACGGAATTATGGTTTCTCCAGCCTGCTTCAAATCGTCCTACTGGATTCTCAGGTCTCTTGATCAGATTTCCAGGTTTCTTGGTGACCTGTCTGACGTTTCGAACTTTTCCTCGAGGCAAAACTGCAGTGTGTCGTATAGCTGGAACCAGGTAACCCAAAAAACAACTGCCGGACCAATTCTCAGGTAACCATTTGTATGCCTTCTTCCCACATACAAAATAACAATTCTCTTCTTTAGTATTGATATAGGATTTCCCTGCATGAAACATTTTCTTATCAATAATAGAAAGTTGCTTCAAAAGAACAGGATTATGCTGTATTTCACTAACAGATTTATGCATCAACTCTAAATAAGAGTCATAGTTTGTATCACAAATAGTCCCTGCATTATTAGCTTTGATATAACAATTGTAAGAGACAGTCACATTACAGTTGCTCCAACCCACCTGGATAGCATCGTTTTTATAAAAACTCACAATCCCCTTTTGTGTAACAGGCAGGTACAATGCTATCTTATCTTGTGATTTTTACAGGTGTAGTATCAAAAATCAAATTTTCCCAGGTCTCATTGACCCCTAGGGGGACAGCAGTCATTAATAATCCCCCGTATGCTGTTGGTATAGCTGTGCAAATCCAGCAATTCGAAACATTAAAAGTTTCAGCATACAGATATTTAATTGCTTGGTAAGTGTTAAAGTTTGGATGCCAGTCTATAAGTAATGCATCACGTTTATTCAGTTCAGCTTTTGTGGCTGGAAAAAGGAAAGGCCACAACAAAAAGATTATTGTTACCAGTATAGCTAACAGGATGATCATGCAATTTTTCTGAGGTTGTTCTGCATTCCTGTCTATTCTATACCTCGTCATTTTGTTCTCGTTGTGTAATAGTAACAAGGTTTTTGTCCAGTTCAAAGTTCTTGACTAGTTTGCAGTGTGACAAATGAATCCAGGATGCACGCTCTGCGATCTTGACTGCAGTGGGTGTTGCCAATAAAACTTGGAATGGCCCTTCCCACTTCGGGGTAATCCAGTTCTTCCTCTTCACGACTTTTATCCAAATCCAGGCACCTGGTTGTACTACTGCTTCCCAATGGTCTGGTCTGTTCTTTATCTGAAACAGAATTTAATTGTAACAATTTTTTGTTAGTCAAAAGTTGTCACATATACTCTGCAAGTGAACTGTCAGCCTCCTGATCTGCAGGCATGAGAGGTTTCCACTGAGGCACATAATATGCCCTCCCAAACAGCATTTCAAAAGGAGTTTATCCCTTTGCATTTGGAGCAGTTCTTATACTCAACAGTACCAGAGGTAAACAGTGCACCCCATTCTTTTGAGTCTGTGACTATCTTCCTAAGTTTACCCTTCAGGATCCCATTGTGCCTCTCTACTAGTCCTGCAGATTGTGGGTGATATGCACAATGTTTTTTTAAAGAAATACCAAAAAATCGACTCAGTTATTGTATAGTTTGATTTACAAAATGTGTGCCATTGTCACTGTAGATCTTATCCGGTATGCCAAATCTAAGAATAATTTCCTTAAGTACTTTCGCAAAAGTAGCTGCATCTGGATTTTTGGTCGGAAAAGCTTCCACCCATTTGGAAAACATATCTATAATGACAAGACAATACTTCTTATTTTCGCATTTGTTCAGTTCTATGAAATCCATACAAATAGTATGGAATGGGTACGGTGGTGTAGGGAAACTCCCTTGTTTAGGCTTCAATGCCCCTTATGCATGATGCTTATTACAAACATGACATGCCGCACAAAAATGTTTAGTGTAATTTGTAAATCCATATGTTGTAAACACTCTATTTACTAACTCTACCATCCCCCCTGTCGAGACATGGCACTGCCCTAGGCTCAACAAAGCTGCATATCTAAACAAGTTAGACAGCAAAATTGGTTTTCCTTCTTTGGAGATGTACAGCCCTTTTTCAAGAATTGCTCCTCATTTTACCCATTTATGTTTTTCTACTTTCGGAGTAAGTGTCTGCATTGTTTTCAACATTTCTAAATCTAAAATTTCAGAAGGTTGTAATTCCTCACTTAAAAGAGATACTTCTGAAGCTGCCTGCTTTGCAGCTGTATCAGCTCTCGCGTTACCTTTTGAAATCCTATCCTGTTGCTTGGTATGAGCTACGCATTTGCAAATAGCTACTTTCTAAGGTAACTGAATAGATTCTAACAAATCTAAAATAAACTGCGCATGATTAATCGGTTTTCCAGTTGATGTTATCATTCCTCTATTTTTCCACTGCTGTGCAAAAACATGTACAGTAGAAAAAGCATACTGACTGTCAGTAAAAATATTTACACATTTCCCCTTTGCTAAGGTACATGCCTGTGTCAAGGCAATCAATTCTGCTGCTTGTGCAGATAAGTTATGTGGTAAAGACTTTGCTTCTAAAATCTCAGTATCAGAAACTACTGCATACCCTACTAGATTCTGCCCTATAGGACCCTTTCTGCATGAGCCGTCCACGTAGTATGTCACCTCGGCATCATCCAAGGGAACATCCGTAAGATCTTTTCTAGGTAGTGTCTTTTGCTCAATCTCCTGCAGGCAGCAGTGTGGTGTGCCATCCGCAGGGGTTGGGAGCAAGGTTGACGGATTCAAAGTTGTACATCGTTCAATTGTCATATGAGGTTGGCTCAAGAGTATAGTCATACAAGAAAGATGTCTAGCAGGAGAAAGATATACTACTTTTTCTTGCAGTAAAATGATTGCGACTGCATGAGGCACTCTCAATGTGAGAGGGTGGAACAACACTACTGAGGCCGAAGCCTGTACTTCCATTGCAGCTGCGACTACTGCTTGTACACAGTGGGGTACGCATCGTGCCACTGGGTCTAGCTGTGATGAATAGTAAGCTATGAGGCATTGCTTGTCCCCATGTTGCTGTGTTAACACTGATGTCATATAACCTTGCTTACAATCTACATTTGAAAAAAGCGTTTATGATAGTTCGGTAATCCTAAAACTAATGAAGATGCTATTAGTTGCTTCAATTTGCAGAAAGCTGATTCTGCTTCTTGTGTCCATTGTAATAAATCTTGTGCTGCCATAGGCTTCTTGTATATCAAGTTGGTCAGTGGAGCAGACTCCAAGGCATAGTTTGGAATCCAACTCCGACAAAAATTAGTCGTACCCAGGAAGGACATAATTTCCTTCTTGGTAGTCGCTTTGGGTGCTTGTAAAATTGCTACTTTCCTGTCTTCATCTAATATCCTGCCTTCTTTGGATATCATATATCCCAGGTATTTAACCTGCTTTCTCCAAAGTTGCAGTTTGTTTTTATTTACTTTGTGTCCTTGTGTAGCTAAGAATTGTAGTAATGCTATGGTATCCTTTCTGCATTCTTGCTGGGTGGGGGCTGCCAGCAGAATGTCGTCTACATAAAGTAAAATCTGATTGCCTCTTGGTGGGATAAATCCCGCCAAGTTACTTGCCATTTCCTGTGCGAATATTGTTGGACTTTCACAATATCCCTATGGTAGTCGTGTGTATGTGTATCTTTTCCCCTGAAATATAAATGCAAAGCAATGTTGGCTGTCATGGTGTATCGGTATTGAGAAAAATGCATTGCTAATGTCTACCACAGAAAAATACTTTTGTTGAGGCTTCAAATCATTCAATAAAGTGTGTGGGTCTGGCACCGTAGGTGCTCTAGGTATTACTGCATCATTTACAGCTTGTAAATCTTGGACCATACGCCATTCTCCATTTGCTTTCCTAACAGGAAATAATGGCGTGTTACATGGTGAATCGGGAGATTCTACCAGTACTCCTTCCTTAAGTAAAGCTGCTATTATAGGTTTGATTCCTACCTCTGCATCTTTTCTTAAGGGATACTGTCTTTTTTGTGGTGTAAATGCTGACTTTGGCGTGATTGTAACTGGTCCTGCTGTGCAGATAAGTCCTACATCTGATTTTCCTGTTGACCAGAGAGTTTCTGGTATGCTTCGTAAAGCTTTCTCTTCCTCTTCTAGTAAGATTGCTAATCAGCTGTCCTCGCTAGACTGCAAGTGCACAGCTGGGTGTGTCTGTGTTATCCAATTTAACTTCTGCTTTTGTACTCCCTGTTTGGATAGTTCTAATTCTGTCTGTTTTTCCCACCTTGTGACTTTTTCTCCTAGGTCTGCCCATCTCACATTCTTGTTCTTAGTCAAACTGACATGTGGTAGTCAATTGGATTTATAAAGTGCAAAGAATTCCTGGGGCAATGAACAGCTAACTACACTGTTCCCTTCTGCGTCCCAGTACAGATTACGCAATACTAATCTGTTTGCATGGTTTTTAAACAGTTCTTGCTCATATTCCTTATCAGGTCCTGGTGTGCTACAATAATACAGAGTACAATGCAACAAATGTTGTTTGTCAGTGTCAAGGGAGGGGGACTTACTGATGGCTACATTCATCAGTTCTTCGGTTACTGCCCCTGGACCAGTCGTAACCAAGTCCTGGCTGTACCAGTAAAATGTTTCACCCTCCGATCGCACCACAAAGGTATCCATTTGTCGCTGTGCTTCCATACCCTGCATAGTTGGAACTACTGCTATGCCAAATATCTGCATAAGGTCTCTACCCAAGAGGTTTATTGGGCATTTTGCAGAAACAACAATTTTACTCTTCTGGGTCATTCCTGAAACAGGGTCAGTTATTACTATGTTATGGGAGAGTGGCTCTCGATACAGCTGTCCAATAGCTGTTTTCACTAATATGTAATCAAGTGATTCAGAATTTTCTGGTAGTTTGGAAGGATGTACAAAAATCCAAACTGTAAGAGTCCAATATATATCCAATAAAAACACAGATGTCGAGAACAAGAAAAACCTTTTTTATAACAGCAAAGCTTTCGGGTTACAAGCCCTTTATCAATACTAAAACAGGTTTCATTTACGTACACAATTTAAATAGGAGCCAAAATAATCACATGACCTGCAGCCAAAGTCATATGACAAAAATTATAATACATTTCAAAAACATTACAAAGACACCTATTACATACATCTTCTTAAAAATATGCAAGATGATGTATGTTGTCAATAATATCAACGCAACAACTGCAGTTCATACATCTCAACGTGCCTGGTTTAAGAAGAGGTTGCTGAATTCTTATGCCCCCTAGTATATAACATAATCTTTTTTTTTTTGTCTTTCTTTTTTTTAAAAAAAAAAAAATATATGGCCTAAAATAAAAATAGTCTTTCTTCAGAGACCACTAGCACGACCCAATTCTTAAATATAATTTGCTTAACCTGATCTATCATATTACTAAAAAATGTTACATATCTAACCCTATTCAATTCTTTATTATTTCTAACATTACGATCTACTGTCTCTTGTGATAATAAAAATAATGGTTTAAGGCTTGTTTGCCTTTCCACTATAGTTGTCGCTTTAGCTTCTTGCAATCTGTCCGTATCATAGCCACTATTCACAAATTCCATTAGTGCGTTGCTTGAACTTCTTTTTTTATGCGTAGTAAAAATATACTTCCATCCCTTATCCCTACCTGTAAATCTAAGAAAACTAGAGAAGTACTAGAATAATGCATCTTAAACTTTAAAAAACCTGTACAATTACTTAAAAACTGTACAAACTCATTCAATTCTTCTACAGTACCTTTCCAAATTAAAAAAAAACAATCAAAAAAAGCGCGTTGGTTAACCTTCTCTTTAAACGGACTAATGTTACTATATAGATATATATATTTCCCTTTTAATAGGAGGTTTGCATAGGTATTAGCTATTAGGCTGCCCAATGCAAAAAATTGTTATTTTACATATAAATGCTTATCAAACAAAAAGATTACTTGCTGGATTTTGTGCCCTTCTTTCTATGTGGGAAAAACCACTAGAAAGCTAAAAGAGCGCATTATTGAGCACAAATCCGAGATAAGAAGAGCTAATGAAAAGAATGCCTTGTATAAACATATAAATGCTTTTAATATTGAACATAAATTCAAATTTAGGGTTATTGACAATGTATCTATATCTTATAGAGGGGGTGACATTAATAATTTGTTAGAAATTAAAGAATATGAGTCGATAATAAGACTGGCAGCCGATCATGCACCAGGCCTGAATTCCAGTATTACCTTAAAACCTATTTTAGTTGAAATACAGCGTACTAAATTAAATTAAGTAACTATTATGTAGCAATATTTTTATCTTGCATATTTTTATAAATATATATGTATGCAATAGGTGTCTTTGTAATGTTTTTGAAATGTATTATAATTTTTGTCATATGACTTTGGCTGCAGGTCATGTGATTATTTTGGCTCCTATTTAAATTGTGTACGTAAATGAAACCTGTTTTAGTATTGATAAAGGGCTTGTAACCTGAAAGCTTTGCTGTTATAAAAAGGTTTTTCTTGTTCTCGACATCTGTGTTTTTATTGGATATAGTTTGGAAGGATGCATCAGGGTCCGTGATGCCCCTGAGTCACACAGGAATTTTACTTCCCTCCCCTCTACCAGAAGTGTCACTTCTGGTTTTGTGTCTGCTAAGTAGAGCTCTAAGCTCAATAATGCTAAGTCTAGAATTTCACTTTCTTCATTGTCTGTAATTTCTTGCGCATCCTCAATTTCTTCTATCACATCCTCTGCTCCCTCTATCACATTCACATTTGTCTTTTCTTGATTACTTCTTTCTAGCAATTCTTGACTATCATATAGTCAGTCCTCACCCTCCTTATCTTCGGTGGCTGCCTTCTTATTTTGCTTGCAGTCCCTTGCTAAATGTCCCTTTTTCCCGCATTTAAAACATTCACCCCTTTTCTTTCTCTCTTCAAATTCTTTTGATCGTTTATCAGATTGTTTGTTTCCCTGGGCATTTTTCTTGCCCTTTTTCCCTGACTGTACTACAAAGACTTCTGCTCCATCTTCTACTGCAAATACTTGGGTTTTCTTTTTCTTTTTGTTATTAAAATGCCTTTCGGCATGTCTTGCATATTCAGGTAATGACTGTAATCTACTTGTGCGATGATCTACCATATGTTTTGTAATAAAACTACTAATGGGTGCAATACTGCCTTTCAAAAATGCATTCTTTAGCTGTTGCTCATATGGAGTCTCGTGTGTTTGGTCTTCAGGTACCTGCATTCCACAATGGTTATTAAAACATTCTAATAATCTAGCATAATATCTATCAACAGTTTCACCTTCTTGTTGGATGCATTGATTAATGCAAGTCCAGTCTGCCCTAGGCTTCCATTTCTCAGAGATTCGGTCTGTCAGACCTTTCACTCTGTTATCCAGCTCTGCGTTACTATGTGGGAGTGGCTTATATTCTGCGTCACAGGGATTCCAGTTGCCACTGATCATGTGCCAGTCTGGACCTAAGATTTGTCTAACTACTTTCTCTACCTCTTCCCCATTTAAGTGATAACTTAACCTCATGCCCTGTAAGTCTTCTAAGAATTTTCTAAAATTAACTTTCGGATGGGGAATTCCCTCTATGGCTTTCCGGATATCTTCTGGTGTCCACGGTCTATATACTAGGATGGTTGGGTCCAGCCCTTCCTGTCCTGCCTGAGGATTCGGTACTTCTATGAGCGGACATATCTCTTCTTCACTCATAGCTAGCGAATTTCCATTCATTTGATATAACTCCATATCCCCTCTTGTTTTACGTGTTCGAGACCTAGTCTCGACAGGATCTCTGACAAACTGTTTCGGTTTTGCAGGGACAGCCGGGTATAGCGGAGGTGGACCAGTCTGTCCACTCACTTCATATTCTGGTAAGGGAAGTGGAGGGGGCGGAAGGGCCGATGCTATTACCAAGTTATTATCTTCTTTATCTAAAAACATTGCTTTTGAATTATTACTTTTTTGTTCCCTGCGGTTTGCTTCCTCAAGCCACCTGTGTGCCTGGGGAATGCCTAATTGGCGTTGCTTTTTTACCTGACCTTTTGCGTCGGTTTTAAGCTGTTTGACAAGTTTGATAAGTGAGGATTTTTCTAATTTGCCATCAAATTCATATTTATTAACCCATTTTGTATAGTACCTAACGTTATCGGCACGCTGTAATTGCATGTATTTCGCGTCTTCGGTTAACGGTGGATCTCGGGATCTTTTTGTGCACTTATTTCCCATGTTCGAAAAATGTTACATAACCCTTCTTATCACGTGGTACCACGATTTCTCTTTTTTCACAGTTTATCTAGAATTAACTGTCTACCTATTCTGTTTTCCTGATCTATGACAAGACAGCAATCTTTTGTGTCCCTGATCTGTACAAAACAAATCTCCCTGACAAAAACAAATACTGTAACAAGTCCCTGATCTAAAACAGAAAATAAGGTAAATTCCTCCTTACCTGAGCCCCCATGATTGATCCATCTCGCTGTCTAAAACCGTCGACTCGTCCTCCAATCGCAGATCAGAAACAGTGGCTGGCCTCTTTTGAACGACAATTTAGTTGGAGGTCTTTCAGTGCAGAAGAACCGATGTGGTGTCTTCCCCATACGGTTTCATGCCACCGGGCCCATCTGACCTGAGTCAGAGCGAGAGTTTCCTGTCCGAAGAACCAAAACTGTCAAAGGAAAAAATAACTTCAAAAATGATCAATACACGGCAGGTTCAGGTTAAGGGACTTTAATCTTGCAGCAAGGAGACAAAAACATGTTAATACAGAGTTTGTGTAACTAAAATCAGGAAGTAATATCGTCTTTATACATTTTCTAACAAGACATTGCCTACCAAGCTGACGTAACAGATCACAAGTTCTAACATCATTACTTCATAGCAGCTGTTTGTCCATGATTTTCTGCTTGCACTATCAATTTTGTGAAAAACTTCCTAAGAAAAACAACGTGGCCTTGATGACCACCGGTTAGATACATCTTCCCACTATGCAATGTTACCACTCAAGGTACTATGGCTAATTTGAGCACAAAGCAAGTATAGATTACAGTCCATTTCTTTAAACAGTCCTTTGTCTTTCTGTTATCTTCTTCCTCTGCAGCTGTGCATGTTCTCACAACACGAAGAGAGCTGATTGTTCAAAGTTATAATATTATAGAAAACAATATTATTTCATTTATTTCCTGACCTAGCAAATAATCACCTGCTTCTCCGTACATTTCCAAAAGGCATAAACATGAATTTTGCTGTGCTAGCAAATGCTAGGGCAGAGGGCATCTTGCAGGTTTCAGAAAGCATACTGCAGTTTCAAAAACATCTTTTAGTCTCATAGAAAACTAAGCTGTATATAAAATAGAATGAAAATGTGTTAACTCTTTTAGCTTCTAATTAGCACTAAGCACACATATTAATACATATTTTTCTGACAGAAGACAATTTGTGCTTTGTTCAATTTTAAATATTTCAGTAGATTTGATCTCTTGCTATGATTGTTTAAGCCATTGGTATTTAAAGATAAAGTTAAATCTAGCTTAGGTTATTTAGACTATGTATTTTATGTTTTATTGTGACTATTACACATTTTCCTGTGATAACTATGAAGTATATATTTGAGCTTTTAAAGGAAATTATCGGTTTTATACTTTGAGTGTTTACCAATAAAGTAATGTTTTGGTCAAGCTTACTAAAATGTTTTTGTGAAATAAATTTAAATTAATAAATGTTAAAACTAAGATCCACACTAGCCATGGAATGAAAATAATTTCTGATGCATAAACCTAAGTCCATCAGATTATCACTCATACCTTTGACAATCCAGAACATCTGAGCTTCATAAATTGAATTATCATATGGAGCATATTTGTAATAGGAATAAGCAATATTTACATTATTTTGAACAGATATAGTACTGTTGTACATTAGACAGAATTCTAATACAATATACATAACTATTTATTGTATAAGCAATTAATATTTACATGAAAGATAGATGACAAGCAGTTCATAGTAAAGTAGGATGTATCATATATAAAACCTCAGTAAAAGATTATAGCACACAGTTATTTAACATATTCAGCTTTATTAATGAAGTCTTTCAAAATGTATTACTTAATATAAATAGATGGCAATCATTTGTATATCTAATGTTTATAATACAATGTATTTTACTGGATATATCAGAAGTTATATTTTATTGTTAAGTAATCACTTTGTTGCTAACTTACTTAAAGCATCAAGTATGTTTTATGTGAACATTGATGAAAGTTAGTGCATTTTAATTATCATTGTATCCCTCTTCCCCCATTTCCTACACATAAGGATTTTCATATCTGTCATTTCTTATTATAAATTATAAAATGAGTGAAATTATAGGTTAAAAACAACAAATTCACTTATTGTGATTAATGATTACAAGTTCCATTTCTATATTCATTAAATTGCCATTTTATGGCATATACTGAAAGTTTTTAGATTTAAATGGCAGCATTATATTTTGTATAATCAGCAAAGGTTAAACTGATTGATTATTGTCAATTTAATACTACTTGTTCAGATTGTGATTGTTACATTCTGTGACATTCCTAGTTCAGGCTTCTATTGTTTCCCTTGAACAACTTTGTCAATTTGATGTCATGAATAAAACATTAGTTACCTTGGTAACAGTTGAAGTATTATGTATGGTCAAGATGGCTTACAAAACCACAATTCTAGTTAAAGCAATTATATGAATTGTTATGCACATTTACTTATATGAGAAAATTGTCATGCTTCCCCTTGATGTTCAATATAGTGTATGTCATTTATGACAAATTAAAACAGTAGTGTTATACACAAGACCATTGAGTGTCTATTGTCAATTTAATACTATTTGTTCAGAATATGATTGCTACATTCTGTGACATTTCAAGTTCAGGCTTCTATTGTTTCTCTTGAACATCTTTGTCAGTTTGATGTCATGTATAAGCATTAGTTACCTTGGTAATCGCTTAAGTATTATATATGGTCAAGATGGGTTACAAAAACTACAATTCAAGTTAATGGAATTAGATGGCTTGTTATGCATACTTATTTATATAAGGAAATCATCATGCCTCTCCTTTATGTTCAATGTAGTGTATGTCATTTATGACAAGTTAAGACAGTACTGTTATTATAAACAAGCCCATTTTATTAAATCCTGTCTTTAATATCTAAATTCAGCAGACTGCTTCATCTTATATGACAATTATATATTTTATGTCTAGATTTACTAAAAATCAAACATTACATAACTATTGTGTGTGTTTTTTTTTTGGCTGTTGCTTAGTTATTTGAGAGACCACAAGCTGTAATGCTTTTTCTTATTGGCTCCTTCCAAGCATGTTTATACAGTCTATAGACTTTAAATTATGAGACTCTTCTAGTTTCTTATTTGTTATAAGTATATTTCTAGCCTTACATACACACATATCAGTACTTCAAGCATGGGCAACAATACCCAACCAGTTTTGCCAGAATACCATTCACTAGTTCATGTGGTGTGTTTCCAGGCTGTTCTTAAAATGTCCAAACCAATATTTGTCCTGTTCCGTTTTACCAGCCTGTTCCATGCAATGGCCACTCTGCCAGTGAACCACTCAACACACCTTCTATTCCCACAAATATTTCCATGAAGGAAATCTGATGACTCTCTATCACTTCCTGGCAACCCCATACATCCCCTAGAATCAGCTATCCCCATATGCCCAACACGTCCGAGCAAGCTTACCTCCCGGACCACTGCAAAGGGTTCTGCACAAGACCCAGTGCTCTTAGTCTTTCACAATAACTCAGACGTCAACTCTTATGTAAGTCTTTAATGTGCTTGGACCAAAATACATTTTAAATATAAAATTGAGCTTATTTTTTTGAAATCAAGAATCAACTTAATGAGCTTAACAGTGTTGGGAGACCATCAATGTGTTTACACATGGTTTAAAGCAGCCCTATTATTTATATATAAATACATACGTGTGTATATATATATATATATATATATATATATATATATATATATATATATCTATATTTATTTATTTATTTAAACCAGAGAGATTACCGAGAATCATCTTGGAGGCTCCTTAGAGCCATTAAGCATTGTCATCATTCTGTCTCTGTTACCATAGCAACCTGGGAGTGTCTGTTTCTTTCGGTGTGTCTGCATACTGCATGCCAGAGGCTCACGATGCACCTGAAGCAAAGCTTCACTTCACTGAAACTTCAAGCCTAAGTTCTCTCCCTTTCAGTGAGACAGCAGCCAGGAAAAAGAACGTAGAGCAAACAGATCAAAAATAAATCTCCCAACAAGCTGCCACAACAAGAGATGACACATTCTTCCAGCCTTCCCATCTCTCACTCAGCAGATGTATAAACAAACTATTCTCTGCCAAAATATCCCAAATCACAGTTTTATCAACCCCCTTCTCCTGGATACAGGCTAAAAAAACAAATGTCTCTTCCTAATACACAACCATCATTAACCCTTGATCACAAGCCACAACCCACAGCTTCCCAGAGATGAAAATAGCACCATACAACAGCTGCTAGACACAGCTACGTCCACAAACACCATGTCAGGCTTAATCAAACAGCACTTGAATCTATGATACCTGACATAATTGATATTAACTGTGTTTAGACAGAATAATAATGACATACGTACTAGCTGCCAGACATGGCTGTATCCATGTACACCATATCAGGATTGATCAAACTGCACTTGTAGCTGTGATACCTACTATAATTGATATTAACTATATTTAGAATAATGATGACATTTGTACTAAGAGCTTGCTACTATTATTCAACCAGGATATACATGACATTTCTAATTCATACTTTAACCGAAGAAGGCATTAATCTCCATAACAGCATTTATTTTTCAAAACACACTACTGTTACTGCTATTATATATGATGTTAATTTGTTACTTTTGTCTGAACTCTGATGAATGGTACTTTGTTGAATTAGTTAATTACTTAAATTATTATAAGTAAAAACAATGAAAAATGAACAAGATAAGTATTCATTGAGTTCAAGTAGGGAAATAGAAACTTCTATGTCTATATTATATGTTGCTTTGTTTAGCTTATATATAATGTAAAAAGTAACGGGTGGGAGGCTGGCATAATGGTTAAGTTGTGTACCTTGCAGATGCAAGTTGCAGGGTTTGATTCTCACATGGGGTAATTGGCTAGGCTTAAAACAGCCCACGAGGGCAGTTAGCCTAGTACTAACCTATGAACCTATAAACCCATCTTCACCTACCTTTGTGAAGAACTACTGGACTCTCTGAACATTCTGAATAAATCATTACTGTTTCTCAGTTGTTTAAGAAACCCTCCTTTTTTTAAAATAAAAACAGATGACAAGTGACGTACCATATCAGTTGATACTTTGAGAGATGTAGTTGTAAGGGTTATTTTTTTGGGACAGCTATCTTGGAATCAGTTTTTTGTTTCTTCTTTCTACCATCATTCCAAGGATTTGTTTGTTTTATTCTTTTAAGAGTAGGGCCATCCATTCCATTTCTTCTTGGATAGACACTATGTTGTTTTTGATGAATATAGTAGCTTCTTCTAAGTCATTAAAGATGCTCATCTCATTGGCAAAAAGTGTTTTTATCTTGGCTGGAAAGGCCAGCTGTGCTTTAATGTTTTATTTCAACAGTTTTATTATTGCCCAGACTTTTTTCCTTTGTTCTAGTATTCTGGAAGAATAATCATTGTCAAACCTTATCAGGCTTTGATTGGATATTAAGGGTGATTTTCTCCAAGCAGATTTTAATATTAGTTCCTTGTCCAGAAATGAAAAATGTTATAACTATGGATCAAGATGGAGTATTGAGTTCAAAGCAGGTTTCCTCATTGCTCTATGCACCCTTTCAATTCCAAATGAAAGTCCCTCTTTCAAGTCTAAAAATTCAGGAATCCAGGTTAAGAATGAAATAATGTCATCTTCAGTGTTTTCAGGCAGACCAAAGATCCTTATGTTATTTCTCTTTTACCTGTTTTCTAAGTCATCTATTTTGTTAAACATCCATGTATTCTGTTTAAGCAGAACTTCTTTTTGGTTCGTCTTTGAGTATCCCTTCATTGTCATTTAGAGAAGTGTCTATATTTGTTCTTTTTGTATGGTGTGGCTGTAATATTTCCTTAAGAGTATCAGTCTCTTTTTGAGAATTTAATTTGAGGTTTACTAAGTCATTTTTAAAGCCATCCATCTTCAAAGGTAGTTCCTGTAAGGTAGATGTCATCAGTTGCAGTTCTTTTTTCAAAGCAGCATCTGGATGAGAATTCCTTGAGTTGTTCATATTCAGTGACTCAATATAGCTCCAAGTTACTTGACAGAAAAATTTTTGTACATCTCCAGCAAAATTGATATTTATGTAGTTTAGTAGTTTATAGATTTCTGACGTTTTAAACTTGAAAATAATAAAAATGTTCTATATTATACTAGTTTATGGAGCTTTCAAAATTTCCTGCTCTCAGTTGGCCATCTAGGCTCTGCCCCCAAGATGCTAAATTCTGATGCCCACTAGAAGTGTGTCTATTGTTTTAGTGCTAAACACCTCGGGGCTTATTGCTCTGTCTTTGCAGCATTCAACCCTTGTACCCTGATGGACCACTGAAACAGATTACTGCTAAAGGGTATGGCTGAAGGGGGTCTATTGTCTGTGGGTCCCTGTCTTCTTCAGGCCCTAAGGAGTCCAAAAGGAAATCCCCATCTGTTTCCCCAGGTGTTTCCTCCTTCTGAGTTTCAGAAACGGCCTAGGCTTTTGGATCAGAGACCCTCAGATCCGAAACTTCCTCTGGTCATTTCAGATCCAATATGTTAGGATCTGTCAGTAGGTTCTGAGGTCTCTTCAGATTGGAGGCCCTCAGATCCAACCGCAGTTAGGCCTCCCTCGGATCCATCTGTTCCTCTAGATTCAAGGAGGGCGGTTCAGCAGGTGTAGGATCCAACATGTTTGTTGAATCCAGTATTAGTGTTTGAAGGCTTTCTTCAGGATCCACCAGGGATCCAAAGCACTAGGCTCCTGGGCATCGGAGCTGATCTTTTGATCGGGGCATCATAGGTCTGCTTCGGGGTCCAGGCCTGCTTCCTCAGCTAAATCCACCCATTCTTCAGCTTTCTCCAGATCCTCCAGGAGCCTTTTGCCCATGGATATGGTCAGGATGATGAGGAACTTTCTCAGGGCCCAAATAGAGATGTGTTTCTTGGCATCTCCAGCCTGCTTGGGCTCGGTGAGATCCTGGCCTCAAAGTTGCCCTCTACTCTTCTGATTCTCCCAGTTTTGGAACTGCAAGACCCAGTTCACCCAAAGCGGGCATCAATGGGTCCAGGAATGATTGTTTTTCTGACTTCGTCTGGGTCCCTGCCCAGCTTAATTCCATTGCCATCGGATTAGAGCGGGTTACGGCTCCGACAGGTTGGCGCCGAGTCTCTGGGGAGAGGATTAGGTCTAGGCTTATCGGATCAGTCCCTTCCTTTGGGGACCTCAGCCTTTGACAGCTCTGGGCCTGTACTGTCCAAAGGGCCGGGACCTGGGGTCAACTCCACTCCTTCTTCCCAAGTGGTTTCAGATACTGGGAACAGGGAGGGAATTTCCTCGAGTCTGTTGCCCTTTTGGGTGGTAGAGCGGGCTTTCTCCAGGTTTGGAGCAGCATCTTCCCTTCTACCAGGTGTACATCCCAGCTCATCAGTATTCTGAGCCTTGAGCCCATCCATCCTGTCTGGGGTCAGTCCTCCCGAGATAGCCTTCAGGTGGCATCGAAACCCCAGGGGGTTCCTCATTCTTCCAAGCCCTCCCCTGTGCCCCACAAAAAGGAGGTGCCATGGAAGTGAAAGTGCAAGAGGAGTCACTTGGAATCACCCATGGAGTCAGTCACAGAGGACATAAATTTTGATGAGGGGGTTGGGTCCCCAGGTCTCGACCTGATGAAATCTCCTTCGGAGATATTCTAGAACTATTAAAACATAAAGGCGGATGGTCTTCCTAACCCCTGTCTTTGGAGTAATCTGTGTTCCTGAAGGCTTTCAGGACAGGCCCGTCTACTTCGTCGGTGTCCCCCACCCCTGCAGATGAGCTCATCAGTCTTATTTCACACAGGGCATGAAAGGCACCAGCTACCATGGAACTGGTCTCCAAGAAGGCTGGCAAGTTCTCAATTCCCCTTTCAGACAGGATGCGTTCGAGCAAAGGTATCTCAGTTGATGCCATTGTAGTTGCCGCAGCCACCAGCAAGGAGCTGGCTGAACAGAGCTCCACAGTCCATCCCCTATGCAGCGAGTCTCAGGCAATAGACAGACATGGGAAGCATGTCTCTGCCTCAGCCATGTTTGGCTTGAGAGCTCTGAATTATTTGGCTCACTTTACTCTCCTCCAAAGAGACCTGGTTACTGAATTAACCAACTCTCTTTCAGAGTTGATGTCGGCGGAGGACCTCAAGAAGGTCTCTTCCCAGCTCACCACTCTATCTTCTCTTGCCAACTCCTTGATGAGGTTAATCTGTTATGTTGCTGAGGGTAACTCTAATGCAGCCGGTGCAGGCATTGCCTTGAGGTGTCATGCATGGATACAGTTGTGCGAGTTTGTGGAATCCTTCGAGGCATCTTTCACAAATGCCCCCTTTGATGCCTCCTGTCTTTTTGGACCATCAATCAAGGAGACTTTGACCTGCAGTGCTCAGGAAGGGAAGACAATGTCGGCAGTAGGGATCAAATTTTATACCCCCCAAAGCTCTTTTCCGAGAACTGGATCTCATCTCTCATCTGTCAGAGCTGCAAACACCAAACCTTTTATCCCTTCATCTAACCACATGGTTTCTCCACTTCCTGTGATACTGAGAGAGACCCAACTGGCTTCCCCTTTTAAGAAAATTATTCTGGCCTCTCAGAAACTGTCAAGTCAAAAACTCTACAAGAGTAAGTGGAAACCTTTTTTCTTTTGGGCTGCCGAAAGAAATCTCGACCCCTTCTCTGCTCCAGTTGCAGATATTTTTTTCTGTTTTTATCATCCCTTTATCAAGAAGGTGCCAGTTTTCCTACCATAAAGCTGCAGCTGGTGTCTTTTTTCAATTTTCATGTTAATAGGGAAACTAGCTTTTCCTTCAGACTATGCAGGGCCTTCATGGAATGTGTTTTTCACCTCAGCCCCCCATCACAGATTCTTCTCCCTCGTGGGATTTGACTATGATGTTTCAGTCTCTGTCAAAGCCCATTCAAACAGGGTCTTTCATGTGATATTAAGTTCTTTCCTGGAAGACAGCCTTTGTTATGGCCATAACTTCAGCTAAGAGGGTTTTGGAATTCTAGGCTTTTTTGTCATCCAAAGTGCCATATATCATTTTTCATAAAGACAGGGTGGCTTTGAGGACTAATTCTTCCTTCATGCCTAAGGTAGCCACTAAAAATAATATCAAGCAGTCTGTTCAGTTACCTGTCTTTTTTTTCCAAATCTTTCCAGCAAAGGTGAATATCTCCTCCATACTCTGAATGTAGGTAGTTAAGATTTTACTTGCACAGGACTAAACCTTTCAGGAAATCTAATCAATTGTTTGGAGCTACTGCCAGTGTGGACAGGTGATCCACTGTGGCGACCCCTAACCGGGAAAAGCCGAAAGAAGAAGAATTCTCTCAGGAGCTTGGAATTAGCTCATCCGCCTAGGGTTCACTCTCTCAGGTCGGTTGCTACCTCATCAGCCTTCTCTGAGAGAATGTCTATAGATGTAATTTGTGCTGCAGCCACTTAGTCCACTCCTCACACCTTCATTTCTCATTACAAATTGGATATTGTCTCCAGAAATAGAGCATCTTTTGGTTCTGCTGTGCTGAGGCACATCCTTCCATAGGACTGCCCAGGATACTCTTGTAGCAGGGGATTCTGACCCACTCATGAGGAATAATGAAATGGATAACATCAGATCAACAGGGTATATATTTAGCATAACTTGGCATCTGTAGTATCCTATTTCATTATTCCTCATTTGCCGGCCACCTTCCCCCATCCATGCTCTGCAGGAGATCTGAGGATGCCGAAGTCTTGGGCTACTGGACTACTTTTCCCTTGTTTAAAGTTTCAGGTATATATTCTCTGGGGTTCCTGCAGAAGACTCTATCTGAGGGTTAGAGTTCAGAAGGGGATTATAGGAGAGGGAGAAGCTCGAGCCTTTAATCTGTCTGCGAAGTGCTGGATCAGATCCGACATCAGATCCAAGACCTAGTCATAAGGAATAATGAAATAGGATAACACAGATGCCAAGTTATGGTAAGTACATATCAGTGAATGGTAATCTCTAGGAAGTCTAAGAAGTAATGTCCCTCTGCAACCTCTCTTACTAGAAGCAAAACTGAAGTACTAATCCTAAACTGATTCATGAGAAGCAGCTCCATTAGATTAGATTCTTACATGCTAATAGGTATGGCCTTTTTTTTGTACTTTCAACATGGATCTAGAACCCTGACTGCCATCTGTAATACTACTGATAATGTTTACAGCAGTACAGAGAAGTTTTCAAACTGAAGATATCTTTGTAGATCTAAACAAGAGATTAAAACCTGTTGACCATATGTTGAAGGCCGTCAGCTTGAAAAGAATTGGACATGGGTGTCGATTTATTACTTTTATTGAGAACTGCCTAGAGCAAATAATCTTTTGTTTACACTGTGTTCAGCGGTCTCTGAAGTGGACATTCTACAGTCTGGTACTTCTCAAGTTTCTCTTGTAGGGCAATTGTTTTCATTTTTTGTTAACCCCCCCCCCTAGCAGATGAATTATCAAACTAACCAATTTCTATGTATACTAACAGTGCAGTATTGTGGAATGGCAAATCATATAGTTGAAAAAGTGATCTAGAAAGACGTTACCAAAGTTTTGGCACTGGCTTTAAAACATTAATTTTGTGGTAAACCTGAGTAAAAATTCTTTGTGCCATTTGGGATATCATATAGTCTAAATTATCCTGTTCTCCAGTTAACTACCTTAATAAACCTGCTCAGCAAATTCAAAGCTACAAAGGTTTAAATGTTTGGCTCAACCCAATATTCTGTTAAGGAACAACACTGATGCAATAGTTGATTAAGCAACCAAGATTAAACTACAAAATCATGAGATTCTCACCACTGAAGCTAGAAGGTTTAAACTATCCTATACCAAAAAATAGAATATTTAATTTAAGTGGTTGCTCTTAATTTAGTCATTTAACACATGGCTTCTTCAAACTACACTGAAAATGAAAGTTAAGTACTTAATGTAATGATCCCTTCATTCCAGTCTGTCCATATGACTTGCGAGTCCACCACTTATTGGATCTGTCCCATCAGTTTTAAATCTTCAGCCTTGAGTTTCTTTAAGAAATTCCCTATCCACAATGAACCCCCACCCTTAGTTACCTCAGATCTTGTGGACCTAGACACAACTAAGCTGAGCGACCATAGATACTATAACCTCTTTCTGGAGGATCTTTCAGGTCTCAGAAATATGGAAGGGGGGAGGTAGATTGGCTGTCATATTGGACAGACTGGAATGAAAGGATACTTTTGTATCCTATTCTTTCACTGTTCGATCTGATGGGGGTCAGTATCCCAGGCTACAGTGACCCTGGGTGGAGTTATGATAGGAGCCCTTCAGGATAGAAGAGCAGAGGGATGCTCTAGCCCTCTAGCCTATAGTATAAGATATGCATGGAAGATGAAGGAGCAACCTTGCTAATGTCATGTAGTGAAGAGACTCTGAAAATGTCTGTAGAAGTTGCCGTAGCTCTAGTGGATTGAGCCTTTGGTTTAGTAGGACGTGACTTCCTGTGAAGATTCCATACAAATGCCATGCAGTTTGACAACCATCTGGAGAGTGAAACCTTGGTCACCTTTTTCCCCAACTTATTGTTGGCAAATGAAGCAAAAGGTTGGTCATCTTTTCTGAAAGATTCTGTTCTGTGAAAATAGAAATGTACTTGTCTGCACATCCAGGGTATGAAGTATATATTCTCCTTTATTCTCTTAACTAGAAAAAGACACTGGTAAGTAAATGGGCTGAGACATATCAGACTCTGAAGCTACTTGGGAATAAATTTGGGATTTGTCCATTAGAAAATTCTGCCTATGTGGAGAATCAAGTAAAGTGGAGATGAGGACAGAGCCAAAATTCCTTCTTGCAGAAGTGATAGTTACTAGAAAGATAGTTTTTCATGAAAGGTATTTAAGCTCTGCTGAGGACTCCACAGTACAAAATTTAGGTCCAAAGGAAGAACTAGGCCTTTAACCAATGGCCTCAAAAGGACAGTGCTTTTGAAAAATGGCTTGCATAGGTTATGTGAAGCTAAGGAATGCTCTTGTAAGCCAATTTGAAAGGTGGAAATAGCCATCAATTTGACTTTGATGGTGGTGAAACTAGAACGTGAATCAAAGATAGAGGCAAGAAATCATGTAATATCTTCTGTAAGGATTGAAAAGGGCTGATGTTTTGTAGGCAAGCCCAAACCTTCTCCACTTGCTACAGTAAATTTTTTGGTTGAAAGGTTTTTGTGAAGCTAATAGAATCCTGACCACTTCCAGAAGAAGTTACTCACCTTTATCAGTCACTGCAATTGGGCAAATCAAGCAGCTTCAAATTGAATTGTGAAGATCCCATTAAGGCTCCCTAGAGGGGTGAGAGATTAGATCCAGAACAGGATCCAGGAGCCAGGGAGTTTTTTTCAAGTGAGGCTTTATAAAGGGAGACCAGATTTGTCTGGCCAATAGAGGGCTATGAGGATGATTGTTGCCTTGCACCTAAGAGCTGTCTGCAATACACCTGGACATTAAGGGAAGAGGAGGATAAGTGTAAAGAAGTCTTGGGTGGGGGGGGGGCATTGCTGAGACAGAACATCTTTTGATGTATGTCCCAGAGGAGCGGGCTCAAAGCAAAGAAATTGCTGCATTTGATGTTGAGGGGGTTGCAAATAAGTCACAGCAAGGAGTGCCCTAATGACTGAAAATTTTGTTGGCTTGTCACTGGATTGAGAGACCATTCATAATGCATTAGAAGATTTCTGCTAAGCACGTCTGCCAGACAGCTGAAACCCCCCAGAATGTGTATTGCAGTCAGAAAGCAGTGTGAGGTTGTTGCCCATTGCCAGACCCTCATTGCTTCCCAATACAAATGATGAGATCTTGTCTCTCCTTGCTTACTGATATACCAATGTATAGTGATGTCTGTTTGGGTGGATACCGTGGTCTAAGGATGGAAATTCTGAAGTTCTTGCAACACTAGGAGGATAGCCTTCAACTCTTAACACATTTATGTGAAGATTGGCCTCATCTGTCCCTGGACCTTGAACTATTCTTCCTTCGTAATATCCCCCCACGGGGAGAATGCGTCCATTCATTGCTGCTGATAATGGGGTGTGAAACTACCTACCTACCGCCTCAAAGTAAAGGGGGTGTGTAATCACCACTGAAGAGGTTTTGTGCATGAAGTAGTAATGATAGAGGGTGGAGACTGTGACACTATTGGCTGTGAATAATCACTGTAATATTCTCATGTGAAAGTGATCAAATTCCATTATCAAGTTAGAAGATGCCATCAACCCTACAACTCTGAGAATCAGAGCCACTTTTGGATAAGACCTGCTTAGTAGTCATCCGACTGAAGACTGGAGGATCCGAATCTTGTTCTTTGGAAGCACGACAACAGAGAGAGTAGTAGTTTGTTGACTACTTAGGAACATCAGCCTTTGGGTTGGAATCAATTTGGAATTTTTACAGAAATGCCTAGGAACTTTCAGAGATGAAAATAATCTTCTCTGGCTTGTAGATGAGACTTCATCGAGGGGGCAGCCAGTACCCATTCATCTACGTAAGAGAACATCTTTTACCCCTGAAGTTGTACATGGGCTGCTACGACACCCATACATTTGGTGAACATCCTGGGGGCTCTGTTGATACCAAATGGCAGAAGTCTAAATTTGTAATGTCTTATTCAGAGGCACAGAAATCTTCTGGGCTCCTTTGCTATTTTTATTTGTAGGTAAACTTCCTGGAGATCCACTGAATGCATCCATTTGTTCTGTCTTGCGTAGGGTAGAATTCACTGTACTGTGGCAATCCTGAATTGGGTCTTTTTCACATAAGTGCGCAGAAGACAGGGGTCTAAAAATGGGTGTGAAGTCCTTGGATTTCTTCTAAACTGAAAAGAACTTGGAATAAAATCCTCTAAAGGGATGTCCTGGATGGCTTGCTTTTGCCAGCAGAGAAGAAATCTCCTTTAATGTGACTTTTGCCTCATTGTGTGTGACTTTTGGTAACAGGAAAGGGGAGGGAGTAGAATTTCCAAAAATGTCTCAAGTAATGATGAACTATGAGTTGAGGGAGACATGACATTCAACTGCTTCAGAGTGAAGCCCATTGAGCAGACCTTCTTGGGTTCAGGTGCCTCAAGTCAGTGAAAGACGCATGATACTCCTGGTTTTGATTACCTTTTTGGCCACTGGGTCTGCATCCATTAAAAGAGTCACCTCCTCCACATTTGCCCCTGGCTGAGGATGAGTCAAATTAATGCCTCAACTACCGAAACCAGGGCAGATCAGGTCTTTCTTGGATGTCCTTTCACATCACTGTTGCAGTATTCTTTACATAAGGGATCTCCTGCCAAGGATAGCCCAATGTTTAGCTAGTGTACCAAAACCTTTGGAATTTACAGACGTCTTACATCACATATATGCTTCCTGTGCATGGTATAGGGCAAGAAGGTGCCATACGGACATCCATACCTTGGAACTTCTTTGTCACCAGTCAAAAAGCCATTGTTGAACATCCGCCTGAGTGATCCTCCTCCTTTGCTGGTTACTGAGCCGTGTTCCAGGTAAGTGTCCTGCTGGGGGGTTTTCTCATCTCCTATTTTTACTTGGTATGTTTAAATGTCATCCAGAAAGGGAAAATATCAGTGTGGGAGGCAGATTCCCCATAAAGACTGTGACAAGCAGTGTCTCTTCTCTTTGGGTGCTTCTCATGACCATATGCAGCATTCTGTTTGGCAAGTGTTTGTCCCTAAGACCCTACATAGTCTCTCTTCCTTGTTGACTTACCTAGAGAACCAGTGTCTAAAATTGTTGGCACAAGGTGCTATGGTGGAGTCTTCCCATCCCAAAGGTCAGTCGCCTGCAATGAAAAAGGCCAGAAAATGCAGGTCTGATTCAGCTGCTGTCCCACCTCCTCCATACATCTGTCTCAAGGCAGGTGAAAGCCCAGGCGATCATCCAGTTGTTGTTTTGGGTTCCTCTGCTGCGACCCCGTCAGAGGCCATCATGTATCTTAATTCTTGCATATCCTCTGAGGCTTTACAAACATCCACTCTTGACATTGAGGGGGAACCTTGGCTGATTATATCTCAGGGACTAAGGGGAATACTACAAATTTTAGTTCAGGAGAAGATTTTAACTACATTGGTCAAGTGTTGGCAAGAGTCTGAACCTCTTAGGGTTTTTCAGGCAGACTTTCCTCAAAAGAAAAAAAACAAGCATATTTCCCCTGCTGTTAAAGCTTCCCAATTCAAATGGCAGGATTTTATGCTGGGGTTGTTCAATGCCTTAATGGCCTTAAAGCCTCTTCAAGGTGTCTCTGTGCCTGCTCTTCCCTGGTCATCTTTCCTCCTCTTAAGAGGCCCAGAGAGCAGGAGTTTGGATTTTGGGTATGAGTCTTTGGCATATTCTTCTCAAATCCCTTCTTCTTTGGATCATGGGTCTGAGTGAGAAGATTCTATCAGTGAAGATTCTCCATTAGAAGAACTCTGTTTTGGGGACACTATTTCTCACATGATGGAATATTTCAAATGCGACTGTTCTTAGGTTTCTGATATTCAAAAGAGGTATTATGAACTCCTCCAGATGGAGTCTCTCAAACCCTCTGCTGTTCTTCCAGTCCTGTCTGCCCTTTTAGATACATTTTCAGCAGGCTCTGTTACTCTTGATTCTCAGCCTCCAGCCCCCAAGAAACCTGATAGATTTTACAAGGTGCCTGATGATTGTAAACTTTTGTTCAAATGTCCTCCTGCTTCCTTTCTTTCCAGAACTGCTTTAGTATGTTCTGGCTCAGGGCACCATTCAGATTGTATCCCCTGCCCAATAAGGGAAAGGTTTTTATTCTAGGATGTTCCTGGTTCCCAGGAAGGAAGGCATCTGAAGACCAATTCTAGACTTCTCTCAGCTCAACACCTTTCTAAAAGTCCCTTCCTTTCAGATATTGTCCCTTCGAACCCTGTTCCCTCTTTTTCCCCATGCCTTATTCGTATCCCTGGACCTCAAGGATTTCTTCCTTTCATTTTCAGTTCTCTGATTTACTTTTTGGCCTTTCTACTGCCCCAAGGGTGTTCAACAGATGTTTCGCTCCTGTCATTGCCTTCTGCAGGATGGAGAGGGGTTCAGATCGTTCCTTATCTAGATGACCTGCTCATTCAGGCTTCATCCTCAGAGGTCCTGCTTCAGCACTTCCAGTTTACTATTTGTCTGTTACAAAACCTGTGGTTTACCATAAATTTTCAGAAATCAGTCCTTGTTCCTTCTCAGGATCATGTTTTTCTCAGCTGCAGGATCCATACCATCCCCATGCTGGCATCCCTGCTTCCACTTAAAGGCTCTGTCTGTGATCACCTTCTTTCAGTCTCTTTCCTCTAGCTTCAGTCACAACCAGAGATTGTATCAGGGTTCTAGGATTCATGGCTTCCACCATTCTTATGCTGCCTGTAGCCAGGCTCCATATAAGAAAGCTACAGTGGTTCCTCAAGTCAGTGTGGCTTCAGCATTGTCATCAACTGGATTTCCTGGTTCCTTTTCTTCCATGTCTCAAGCTTGAACATCAGTAGTGGATTCCTCAGCTTTCTGTCAACCCAGAACTTCCTTTCCAATCTCCAGTCCCATCTCAAGAACTCTTTTCAGATGCCTTGGACACAGGGTAGGGGGCCCTCCATCAGTTCCCTCAAGGTCCAGGGTCTTTGGCCTCCTGATCAGAGGTCAGATCAAGGAAATACAAGCTCTCCTTTTAGCTCTTCAGGCTTTTCATTCTCTCTTTCTTCCAGGGTGCCTCAGAGTTTTCAAAGACAGTACCACAGAAATGTGGTATATAAACAAGCAAAGGGGTACACAGTCCTACCTTGTTTGCAGACTCACTCTTCAGGTTTGTGATCTAGCTGTCCAGTATTAAGTGACTCTTCAGGCTGTCTGCATTCCTTCTAAGCAAAATTTACTGGCAGAGACTTGTAGCAGGTCCAGCACACAGACTCACGAATGGACGCTTCACAGAGATGTTTTTCTGGACATTGCCCATTTGTGGGATATTCCACAGTTAGATCTTTTGCCTTCCTTTGAACAGACAACTTCCCATTTTCTGTGCCAGAGTTCCAAGCCCTTTGGCTTGAAAGCTAGATGCCCTATCTTTTCCTTGGAAGGGGATGTGGATGTTTCACTACACCTTCCCTTCCCGTGATTCTGAGGGTCCTGCTCAATATCAAGCAAGACTCCCTCAAAATCTTGCTGGTGACTCCCTTTTGGCCAAGACAGCTTTTGTTCCCACTTTTTCTTCACTTTGCCAGGGGCAGTCATCACAAGTTACCTCACCAAGTGGACCTTCTCACCCAAGAAAATAGGTCTCTTAACGATCCTCACTTATTCACTCTTCAACTGATGCTGTGGTTGATAGGGTTTTGAACCCTTTTAGTCAGTTCTTTTCTGAGGATATGCTTAGGGTTCTGCAGGAGGCCAAAATACCCACTACCAAGAAATCATATTTGTCCAAATGGAAGAGATTTTCTGTCTGGTGCCTCTTAATAACCATGATCCCTTTTCAGTGGGATCCCTTTAGTTCTTTATTTGTGTGAATTGCTCCATTCTGGGTTGACATATTCTTCAGTTAAAGCTCGCCTGTACTCCTCCTCTAGTCTCTAGGTTTGAGGTCAACCAGTTTCTTAAAGGTGTCTTTCATATCAGGGCTCCCAGGAAGCCTATTTCTCCTTCATGGGACCTCAGTTTTGTCTTGAAAAAATTGAGTCGGGCTCTTTTTGAAGCCTGCAGCTTCCTTGAAACATTGTTTTCAAAAGACTGTTCATCTTTTGACCCTTACTTTAGCTAAGAGAATATCTGAACTCCAGGTTCTTATGCCTGTTCCTTCTTTTTTCATAGGGACAGGGTGTCTCTTCATACTAATCCTTCTTTTATGCCCAAGGTGAACAATGAATTGTGACTTAATCAGTCTATTCCTTTTCTGCAGTGTGATGGTGAGAAGGTTCTGCACACCCTGGATTTACACAGACAGCTCAGATATTATTTGGATCTGATTAAGGCCATTCAGATATCTGAGCAACTTTTTGTTTCCTTTCATCCCAGGTCTTTGGATTAGCTATTTCTAAACAAACCATATACTCCTGGATCTCTAAGGGCATTTCTTTTTGTTATTCCTTTCATGGTAAATGTCTTTCTACCTCTGTGAAGGCTCATTCTACTAGAGCTGTTGCTTCCTCTGGTGCCTTTTTCAAAAGACTGAACACCAGTTCCATCCTTGAGGCTGCTGCTTGGTCTTATGTCCATATATTCACTAAGCACCACAAGTTAGATATTGTTTCCAGGGCCAGAGCTGGCTTTGTCAGAGCTATTCTGCATGGGTTTCTAGAGGGCTCTTTTGTGTCATCCTCCTACTAAGTTTCCTGTTGAGCTTTTGTACTCTCCCTCATGTAAAGAATAATGCAACAGTGATGTGGAAATGCATAGTACAGTTGTGTAAAATCTTACCGTAACAGTAGATAGCTTTCTCTTCAAAGTTGTAGTATTGGCTTCTTCCCTCCTCCCCTTCTACTCTACCCTATTTCTTTTGCCTTCCTGGCCAGGGATTCTTTCCTTTTTTTTTTTTGTCTCCTTCTGGATGCACATGTTCCTCCCAGTCCCTAGGGACAATTTGGACCTCCTGGGGCTTTTCATTTCTGAGGTATGTATGTCACCTTTTTACCCTGCACAAGGAGCATAAGTGCAATGTATGACATTTATAAATTCCAAAGGCTTTGGTATACTGGCCGGACATTGGGCCAACCTTGGCAGAAGATTCTTTATGTAAAGAAAACTGTAACAGTGAAGAGAAGCACATCTCTTGTTACGGTAAGATATTACACAACTGTACTTTCCTACTACAAGATATTTGCTGGGCCTTGAACTTCTGTCCTATTGAAGATAGTCTTGCTATTTTGCTTACTCTTTTGCAGTTTTTTCACTGAAGGGCCAAACAAGGATGACCTGTTGAAGGGAGCATTTGTGAAGCACGCTTTAAAGTTGTCCACAGTGTCAGAAGTTTAGCCAAGCAGGGCGCCTCATAGCTATGCCTGCTGTGGCTGCCATGACTATCCTGTCTTCCACATTATACATTAGCACGTGAAGAGGTTCATAGTGCTGGGCATGGTGGTTAAGGAAGCTGTCAGTTGTTTGATTCTGTTGTAAGTTGGTTCTTAAGGGTAGATGATGCCTGCTGAAGCAAATCTCTTTGAAACCTGTTCATAATAGATGTTTAGTTTAAGGCGTGCAAAGATACCAGAGGCATACACCTGCTTCAAAAGTCTGCCATTGTTCTAGATTCTTTATTTTGAGGATTGATAGATGAAGAATTTTCTAAGACTTCACCCTGTGTAGCCACCAAGTACAATGATGGACCCCACTGGGGATGACTTGCTGTTTGCGAGGAACTAGCTCACGGATATTGGGCTCCTGCCAAGACCTCCTAACTGCTAATTCTATTAGCTTGTTTGCTGAAGGGACCACCCAAGAAGAAGATTGTGTCATTCTCTAGTCCTCAAAAATTACATCCTCATCCCAAGAAGGTGGTTCTAGGGGGCAAGGTTCCCCTCTGGCACAATAGCTTTAGAATTTATTCTAGAAAGGGTCCTGTCTCTCTTTAATTTCTCCAAATCTTTTGGGTTTCTAATACTCCATTCCTATGACAAAGTATGATTAAAGTTCATGAAATTGGTATTGTTTCAGTCTTTCATATTTGCTAAAAGTGCTCTTTGTAGCACCTGCAATGTTTGGTTATCAAAAGAATATCTAAATATGACTGTAAATTCTTTTTTTATGAAACCCATTGCTCCTACTACTATTGGAACTACCAGGGTATCCTTCTACCACATTGCCCTTGTTTGATATTTTATGATTTTGTCTCTCTGTATGGAAGACACTGTAATCAGTGGGTGTAGTAATTTAAATGATCAGTGCTACTTTTGTCTTCTTTTCATGGACCATTATAACTGGTTTTCTCGCATCCATTTTTTTAATTGTTAACGTCATCATTTTCTGCAATGCTTTGTGGCTCATGTTTTCAGTGGTCTCAGTTGCTTCAGTATTGTAATGTTTGCATAATCACTAGTGCAGTATTTGTACCACATTATTGTGCCTTTCAGAATACAAGTCCTGTGCCATTAGTGTATTACACCCAGCAAGAAGATGTGTGACTCTTTCCAATTCTGTTTTATAGAACCTGCATTTGTCTGTTTCTCTGACATATTCAATGGATTTTGTAAACCAACGTGTACATAGTCCACTATCCTGGGCTGCCAATATCAGCCTTTCGTCTTTTAGTGTAAATTCACCTCTACTTAATCATTCCTGCATTAGATCCTGAGCAACATGAGGTTGTTACAGGAGTTTTCTGTACTTGCAACTATATTTATGCCTTTTCCACATTTCTTGCCTTCTCATCTGATCCTTCATGTTATATATATATATTTTTTTTTGGTGCATTCAGTTGTTGCCTGATTGTTGCAGTCTTCTGGTTTGATTTCCATTCCCTTTGACACCACTATGCTTCTGCTAAACTAAGCAGGGAAGTCATGTTAGACTTGTTCTCCTCATGTTTTAAAACTTTTGCTATGTTTGGATCTTGTGAAGTCAGCAGATATGTATGCAGTCCTATGATTGCAGATCTTTACATGTAATCAGTTTTGAGAAGCCTATACCTCTTTCAGAACAGGCAATATATAATTTTGGTATACACTGATTTTTATTTATCATTTGATAAGTGTGATGCATTTTTCTTGCTTTCCTGTGAGGCCAGTCAATCACCCCAAAACTGTAAGTTAGAACAGGAAGAGCAAATTGATTTATAGCTTAGACTTTGTTCCTAGATGTCACAGCTGTTTTCAGTATTAATTTTAGTCTTCTAAAATGACCCTTAGTAAGTTTTGATGTTCTGTAGTCCTGTCTCACATTCATTCTTATATATGAGATTGGAGCCGATCCTTGGCTCCGACTCGACCTATTTACAAGCTGGAAGACTTCTGGTTGGCTCGTGGTTAGGTAGGTATCCCATGGTGCACCAGTACAATCCCCAGATCTCGTTTGCCATGCCGACGAGTTCGGTTGTGCTTCTCTTTGGCTCTGGCTAAGTGATTGCATTTATTTCCACTTTTACCAAATTTCTTGGCTCTGTTTAAAATAGTTAAAACTGTTACTGCTTATAGTAATCAGTTAGCGTAGCTGTTATTAGTGTTGTTAGCTTTTACTTGCGCCATTTGGTGCAATTTTTGGCCTTTGGTCCTTTCTGACTTAGTTGGTATCCCGTGTACTGTTTTTTTATTGATTAGTAGTGTAAGTGCCTGTGTGTTTTAATAGATAGCTAGAGTTTTTGGCAGTTATCCACTTGTTAATAAGCTGCATTAATTATTTTGTTGTTAACATCATTGGATTTGCTACTCTTGTTAACAAAACTATGTTCTGTTTGTGCTCGGCATAAGCTTGAGTTGTTTTACGAATTCCCGCTTATTACTGTTTACTGTTGAGTGTGCGATACTTTCTCTAACTTTCTGCTCTGTTTCGGTTAGAAGACCTTATCTCTTCCTTGCCCGGGCTAGGCCCATTTAAATTAGAGGACCTAGTCCTCCTCCTTCTTTTTCTCTGTGTGTATGTCCTCTATTGCAGAATGTCTAAAGGGAGTAAGAATCATAAGCCATCCGGCTTTAAAAAATGTATTAAGTGCTCTCAAAAAATGTCTATAATGGATGGCCACAGTAACTGCATTTACTGTTTAGGGGCCAGTTATTTACAGGAGACCTGTTTATTTTGCCATGCTTTCAGTCCTAGAGTGTTGCAGGAAAGGAAGAACAACTCATCCTAAAAAGTCTTCTTAACCCTTCCTTTGAGGAAGATTTGTCTAGTTCCTCATCATCTTCTAAATCCACTAAGGGAAAGTCAAAATCTTCTAAGAAGCCCCCCCCAGCACCGGCTGTTGTCTTGGAGCCACCTCTTAAAGTTTCAAAAACAGACAAGTCCACTGCCTCATCGGCTCCACAGACCTCGGGACCGACTGAGAGCGGTATTGATATTGCAGGGTTGGTTCCAAGTATTTCAGAGCCGACTATTGAGATTGTTTCTCGGAGCCAGTCTATGGACCCTCTACAGGCCTCCTTGTTATTGAAGTCTCCTATACCTCAGAGATCCCAATCTCCTACTCTGTCATCCAGGTCTTCCAGGAGTTTATCAGAAGAAGATGTGGAGAGCGTTGTGCTGAGACATTTGAAGTTGTCTGCTTTGCCTAAATTGTTGTTGGCGCAGACCCAGTCGTTCTGGAGCCACTCAAGTGCATTCAAACCTCTGTGATCATTCCTCCTTAGAGCCATGCTGGTCTTTCGAAGCCAGAGTGCTTGGTACCACTGGTGGAACCTTCGGGTCCAGCTCCCCTTGTGGCTGTTTCAGAGCCGAGGTCTGCTCCGACACTTTCGGTGCTGTCCGTAGTGTCTAGGGGCCGAAGCTCTCCGGTTGGCCCCGATAGGGATGCTTGGAACCGAACTTCTTTGGTTCTGAGTCTTCCTCTCGGCGTGTTGGCTAGGGTGAGTTCGAACCTTATGTCTATCTTGGAGCCGATGGCATCCTCAGTCTCCTCAGAGCTGGGGAGGTTCTTGGAGCCGGAGAGGTCGGCATTCGAGATGATGAGGAGTGTGCTGTCCTGGTTGTCAGCTCCTACCATAGGTACCAGCACTCTTCCCCCTAAAGCACCTACTTCTGTCCCAGCTCCTACTCCCTCCAGTGGCAGCAGAGACCCTCAGCCTCAGGCGCCACCAGCTGGTGGCCCCCACTCTTCCAAGACCTCCCCAGAATGTCCTCCTGAGGATTCCCCATGGAAGAGGACTTGTAAGTGGAAGCATGTCGACTCCCAGGGTGAGTCTTTGACATCTGACACTGACCTCGAGGAGTCAGAAGGGTCTCCCAAGTCATCCTCTGATGTCTCCTTCATAGACATCCTGGAGATCCTTAAACAGAGGTGCAGCTGGCCCACTGTCACCCCTTCTGATGAGGAGTCGGTGTACCTGAAGGCTTTCGGGTCTCAACCTTCTGCATCTTGGGTGTCTCCACCCTTCGACAAACTGATGGATTTAGTTAGTCAAAAGGTTTGGGATACTCCTGATGCCATGGAGCCAGTCCCCGAGAGACTGAACAAGTTCCTTTCTGCCCCTCCAAGAAAATATTTTTTATCTGAAGGTGTTCCTGTAGATGCCATGGTTGTGGTGGCGGCCACTAAGAAGGAGCTAGTTAAGACTACTTCTTCTGTTCATCCGCCGAATAAGGAGTCTGGAATGATGGACAGATATGGGAAGCGTATCTTTTCTTCAGTGGCATTTACCCTTGGATCACTGAATTACCTGGCTCACTTTGAGGCTTCAGAGAGATGATCTTAAGGAGTTTGGAGACTCTTTACAAGATACATGTACTGAGGGAGTCCCTGACAAGCTTTCTGCCCAGTTGTCCACCTTAAACTCTATCGTCAACTCTTCCATGCGGCTTATTTTGTTGCAGCCGATGAAGCGAGTAGAGCAGCGGGTTCAGGATTTTTCCTAAGGCGTCATTCCTGGATGTGTTTGTGCAACTTTGTGGAACCGTTTGTCTACCTTTACCAACGCCCACTTCGGTTCCTCCTTGTTTGGATCCAAGGACACTCGTACCCGGTGCAAGCAAGAAGGAAAAACACTCTCTGCTGTGGGAATACATTTTACTGTTTCCTCTAGACCATACCCTATGGGTCAGAGGGGTGGTAAGATGTGATTCAAGAAATCCCAGAGGTTTTTCCAGGAGGCATGGTGACTTCTCCTTCAGAGGCACAGGAGGAGGTGGAAATGGTAGATGCCCTAGAGGCAGGGGTGGTCTGCAGAACCAGGGAGTTTGCGATTCCTTCAGGGCTGGCCTTACCAGCGCTCCTGATGTGGGGCCCGACCGTGCTTCTCTGGGGCTGGTCGGGGGTCGCATTTCTTTCTATCCTGAAGCCTGGCTAAGTATCACTCAAGACAAGTGGGTACAAAGAATTACCAGAGGTTATGTCATACCCTTTTCTCTTCCACCTTTTGTTCCCAAGAAGATCCCAGATGTTTCACCCAATCACAGGTATCAGGCAACTGTGGAGGTCAACAGGTTGCTGTCAAAAAGAGTCATCCAAACTGTCCCAGCAGACCAAATAGGATGCGGAACTTACTCCAGATTCTTTTTAGTGCCAAAACGTATAGGGAACTAGAGGCCCATTCTGGACCTCAGCAGATTGAACGAATCAGTAAAGGACAAGTTCCAGATGGTAACACTGCAGTCTATACTCCCGTTGTCAGGGAAAGACAATTGGATGTGCTCAATAGCTCTGCAAGACGCCTACTACCACATAAAAATGGACAGGGCATCAAGGAGTCATCTATGCTTCTGGCTGGGAGCCAGTCACTACCAGTTCCGTGCTCTGCCCTTTGGTCTCACCACAGCCCCCAGGGTGTTCATCAAATGTGTAGCAGTAGTGACAGCTCTCCTGAGATGTCGAGGATTCCAGGTGTTTCCGTATTTGGACGATTGGCTCCTAATCACCCCCATCAGCCATCTACTCTTTCAGAGCAGGGATGCTACTATTCAGCTTTGTGCCCAGCTGGGAATTTCTATAACTTGGGAAAAATCTGCCTTATTCCCCGCTCAATCTATGAATTTTATAGGCGCAGAGATAGACACAGTAAACATAGTGGCTCGCCTTCCTGCTGAAAGGGCACAGAACCAGGTTCTTCAAATTCAGCATCTTCTCCCCTTATGAAGGGTCAAAGCCAAGATTATTCTGCAGCTGCTAGAGACCATTGCTTCCACCATACTATTAGTGCCACTAGCCAGGTTACACATGAGAATTCTTCAGTGGCTTTTGTTGTCCCAATGGCCCTGTCAGCACCTTCCATTATCCCATCACATTCTGCTGACAGAATCTTGCAAGAAGGACCTCCTTTGGTGGACATTACCCAATCAGCTGACCACAGGCGCTTCATTTGTTCCTCGCCAACCTGTTGCCACTGTGACCACAGATGCCTCACAGATGGGGAGGGGGGCATTATCTAGGCAGAACTGTCCAAGGCACATGGCAAGATCACGAGGCTCACCTGCATATCAACATTCTAGAGATGAGGGCGGTGCTCCTGACATTTCAAGCACTTCACAACCTCCTCTGGGGACTATTGCAATACAGTCAGACATGTCGATAGTATGGTATATCAACAAACAGGGTGGAACCAGATCTTACCCACTCTGTTGAGAGACCATGCGAGTTTGGAAATGGGCGATATCTTCCCAGCATTTTCTGGTGGCAATGCACATTCCAGGGATGGCCAACGTGATAGCTGACAAGTTCAGCCTGGAAATCCTGATGCCTCAGGAGTGGTCTCTGAAACAGGAAACAGTGGAACAGATTTTCCGCAGATGGGGACAGCCTTGCTGCGATCTCTTTGCCAGCCCAATCAGTGCCAAATGCAGCAGCTACTTCTGCCTCATACCCTCTCCGGGGGAGTCACCAAGAGATGTACTTGTTCACGATTGGCCCCCTGGGTCTCCTGTATGCTTTTCCTCCCTTTCCTCTCATTCCCAAGGTTCTTCAGAAAGTGAAATGGCTGAGAAGCAAATTGATCCTCATTGCTCCTTACTGGCCTCGTCAGGTTTGGTTCCCCTTCCTCAGGCCTCTTCTCCTGGATGATCCTTGGATTCTGGACTCAGTTCCAGACCTGTTGACTCACATGTCAGGTTCGCTTCACCCCTCCTTACATACCCTCAATTTGACAGCGTGGCTGCTCCAGTTCCATCCCTAGTCAGGCTTCACGACTTCTCATCTTCTGTGACTCATATCCTTATTTCTTCTCATAAACCTTCTCCTAGGAGACTGTATTCCAGTAAATGGAGAAGATTCACTCTTTGGATGGAGAAAATGGATGTTGACCCCTACACTGCCTCCATTCCATTGGTTTTGGAATTTCTTTCTGAGCTTTTTCACCAAGGATCTGTGGCTGCCACTATCAGAGTTCAATTGGCAGCAATTTCAAATTTTCATCAAGGTTTTCCAGATTCTAACTTGATGTCACATAAGCTGTGCAAAACTTTCCTTAAAGGTGCCACTTTAAGACCTCCTGTTCAAGTACCTGTGGCCTCATGGGATTTAAATTTTGTGTGATCTAAATTAACATCTCCAACCTTTGAGCCTTCTCATTCAACCTCTTTGAAATTTTTGTCTTGGAAGACATTTTTGGTGGCTATCACGTCAGCCAGACGAATGTCAGAGTTGCAAGCATTGTCTGTTAAACCGCCTTATCTGATTTTTCACAAAGGCAGGGTGTCCCTTCGTACTAATCCCTCCTTTGTTCCCAAAGTCTGTTCCCATGCCACTTTGAATCAATCCATAGAACGTCCGGTTTTCTTTCCAGATCATTCCAATGCAGCTGAGTACAGGTTTCACCAGCCAGATGTCCATAGACAATTACGTTTTTATTTGCACTGGACTAAAGACATCAAAAAATCAGATCAATTATTCAGTTCCTTTTCCGAATCCAGGTTGGGCTTACAATTTCCAAAGTGACAGTCTCTAATTGGATTTCTAGCTGAATAGCTTATGTTTACAATTCTGAGGTAGACATTTACCCTTTAAAATCAAGACTCATTCTACCAGATCTCAGTTTACCTCTGCAGCCTTTCAAGCCAGGGTCCCACTTGATAACATTTGTACAGCAGCTACGTGGGCTACCCCTCACACTTTTATTACTCATTACAAATTGGATTTAACCTCCAGGGGGTAGAGCATTATTTGGTTCCACAATAATCAGGAGTATTTTTCCTTGAGCCACCCAAGAATAAGGAGCTAGGGATGCTGTCCCATATGTAAGAATGAAGGTGAGATAGGACTACAGAACATAAAGAAGTTATGTACTCACCATAACGTTCCATGTTTGTAGTCCATCTCACTCTTCATTCTTATGAACCTGCCCTCCTGCCCCCATCCTGGTAGTACCTGGAGACAGAAAAAGGTTAATTTCATTATTTATGGAGACCTTTTAGTATTGGCTTCATTCTGTATGTTATTATTTCTTCTAGTTAGCAGCAAACAAGATCTGGAGATTGTACTGGTGCACCATGGGATACCTACCTAGCCACAAGCCAACCAGAAGTCTTCCAGCTTGTAAATAGGCTGAGTCGGAGCCGAGGATTGGCTCCGATCCCATAAGTAGGAATGAAGAGTGAGATGGACTACAAACATGGAACGTTATGGTAAGTGCATAACTTCTTTTTCACATTTGTTCATGTCTTATTGTCATTCCTTCATCAGTTCCCAAATATTTATACACTTTCTCCTGCTCAAGTTCCTTTATATCACATTCCTGTCCCAGACTATTTTCTTGGTGCTGCAGCTTTCCAGATTTAAAGGTTGCTTGCACATTTATCAAGATCAAATGACATTCTTATATCACCTAAGAAAGTTTTGTCCACTTGCAATTGTGCTTACTGTTCCTCATCTGATGAACAATACAGTTTTAAATCACCCATAAAAAGAAGAACATTCTTTACATTTCATTGTTTTCTGGGAGTCGAATTGTAACCATAACCTAATCTGTTAAGTAGACAGTTTAATGGATTTAAATGCAAGACAAAAGAGCAGCAGTGACGAAGAATCACCCTGGAATACCTCCCTTTGACTTTTTGTCCCTGGGACAATAATTTGTCCTTTATCATGGCTTGGCTGCAGTGTGGTTTGCCACTGTTTCATGGCATACCTCTTAACCTGTTAATGCAAGAAATCTGGACAAATCCTAAAATAATTGGGGGACAAAGGCTTAAAAATACCGACCAATTTTAAATGTTACTTTTATAAACATAGAAAGTTGCTAGAATAACAGGTGTTATGATAGCATGCATTTTCTGAAGGATATAAAGTCTGAAACTCAAATGTGTGTCCTTTTTTAACGACTTAAATCCTCAGTGATTTGACAAAAAACACAAATTTTATGAAGAGCAAAACAAAAATACAAGGCAAAAATCCGGACATTCTGTGAAAATCTGGACAGTTGAGAGGTGTGTTTCATGGTTACTGTAATGTAATCAATCAGTGTAGGGTATATCCTAAACATCCGTGAGCACTTCTTACCCATGAATGTAGGATTCTGTCAAATATTTTTTTACTCTATCCATGCCATACGTAGTCTTCCCCTTTTTACAATTCTGCATTATGACTTTATTCAGCAACAAATGATCCTTTGTTCCATATGACTTTCTTTTGTTACCCATTTGTTCTATGGCCGTGGTTGAGTTTTCTTCTAAATGATATTTCTCCAAAATGTGTCTATTTCTTCTTTTTTGGTGGTATATCTATTCATTTTACCTTGTTTCCCACTTCTCTATAAAACTTTTTTTTTGGTGAGCAATGAATTGCTTATTTTGTACTTTTCTTTTATATTTATATGCATATCTTCTAAGTTTTTCTGCCTGTGCTGGTATCTTTAGTTTGTTTGCAATAGTGTATGAAAGATCCTGTTCTGATATTGTGTTAATTCTGTCACATCTGTCTTTCTGCTATTTGTGTTGATCTGTTCCTTCTTCTGTACTCTTCTAACACTGACATTTCTTGTCTTAATTGCTTTATAGTTTTCTCAGCTCAATTCTTTCATGATGGCATTTGATTTCTTCCCTTCCCTTATTGCCCTGTGTTTTTGTGGTGAGACTTTATCTATTATTAATTATATTAATGACACAGTAATGTATCCTATTTACTTCTGTTATATCACATGAATTGAATAGTCTTGATTACTATGTTCATTTGTTTTATCAAATTTCTAGAATTTTGGATCTTATTGACTTTCTTTATCCGACCTGTGGTGGTGGTGCTGCGGTAGCATTGTGGCCTCACAGCAAGATGTTCTCCCATTCGATTCTCAGCTAGAGCGTCTTCTGTGTGGAGACATGCGTGAATGGACGTGCCTTCGTTGAAAGTTGTGCATCAGGGCTGGCAACTCAGTACGTAAAAATCTACTGCCAATCATTAGCGGACCGGAATTCCGCTGTGGTGATCCCTAACCGGGATAAGCCGAAAGACACAACATTGACTTTCTTTATCCGTTTCCCCTCTGACACATTATCTCTAGTATGTCTTCTGGAGAAGACTGTGGGGAATCTTTTCTGTTGAGTGAGTTGGGATTGGCAGTTGAGGTCTCTTGAGAGTCTAGGTGTTTCCTCTTTCACGTCCTCTTTCTTAGCATTTTATGGGATGAGTCACCTTATCTGCTTCTGAACATTTGGCTTGGGGAAGAAGGAATGACTCTGACCAGTGGATGTTAGATGAGAATAAAAAGTCAGATGAGTGGGAAAAACGGGTGGAACCAATACCTGTGGAATCCGTGAATCCCCTGAAGTCATCCTTCTCAACATCACTTTGGATCTGAAGAGACCCTGCCAATATCTGGATATGTCTCTCCTTTCAGAGGAGCAGTGTGTTCTAGTACATGTGACCTCCAGACTTGGGAAAGTCATTGGCTCTAATGAGGGAATCAGAATCAAGGAGTTGAAGTTTGAAGACTCTTACACTGCCAACTGAGCCTTGGGCAGTGGCTCAGCAGGTGGAGCTGAAATCACTGACCCAAATCCTGAGATCTGAGACTTAAACTGTTCTGAAGACGAGAGTTGAGTGAGTTGGAACAAACTCCTTTAGAGCAGAAGATGCTTAAAGTGTCAGCCGCTGGGTCACAGATTCTGTGGCTGGAGCCATGGTTCCGAGGTAACTGGTGCCAACAGGCTTGCAGGTGAGGGAGCAATAATAGGGGGAATCAGGCTGAATCCAATTGCCTTCAGTGCCAAGGGTGATGGAATGACACTGTCTCAGTCTGTGTCCTTAGGAACTTCTGCATCAAATGATCCAAATCAGCCTCAGAAGTGCTTCTAAATGACCGGAAGGCTTGGACCAAAAGAGCTGGTGATATCTAAAAGCAGGGTACTCCAGTTACCAGCACTTTTTGGAGGAGAGTCTTGAATACAGATGGGATCCATGAGTGCCAGAGACTTGGGGGAGGAGTGTAAGTTGGGGTGTGAGCTCTTTGTCCTTCCAGTCCTGTGACTTTCAGGGCTGAAGATGGAGCAGAGGAATCTCTTAGCCTCTTTTTTTAAATCTGATTCCTTTGCCTTGATGCCTTATCCAAAGCCTTTTTAGACTTGGATGTGTTTGGATCCAGTGGCAGGTGCACCTTAACAATCAACTTATTTCTCTGTGCACCAGAGCTCTGACCCCAAAGGCAGCACAGCTGCCAAACAAATATGTGACACCTAAGCAGACAATGCTCAAATTGTGGAGATCTTCTAGTGGTACTTTGTGTCTGCATTTCAGACACTTTTTTAAAACTTCAGATAAAACAAATTGCAAACAATTCACCAAGGCTGAATAAGACCCAAAAATGTTCCTTCACACTGATAAAATGCTTTATTCACAGGATAAATGCTTTCACGGGGTCTCCGCTTCTTCAGATCCATCTAAAACAACATAAAAATTAAACTTTATATACATACACTAATTAAAATCACATGATAAAATCCTAATACAAATTCATTAGCGTTGCTTATTTAATACAGGTCTTAAAGGAATACTAGCATTCAAGCCAGGATCTCTATGAGCTTGCAATGCTATACCCCACTTTACTTCTAAATTCTCTAGATGGGTGTTAACATCACTCCTCCTTATTCCAGGTTTAACAACTTGTAGCACCCTAAAACAGAAAACATTGTGCCCTGTAGACTCAGAATGTGCTGCTAAAGCATTAGTATGCACATGATTCCTAATGTTACTAAGATGTTCCAATATTTTGTCCTTAAGCTGGTGTGTAGTCTTACCTACATAAAAGCAAGGGCATTGTATGCAGGTAGCTAAATAAACTAAAAGACTAGTATTGTAAGTGGCTAATAGTCTGGGAATAATTTCCCTACCAGTATTAGGATGAGAGCAGCTTCATGGAGGGGGAGCTCCCCCACAAGAGACAGTCGGAAGAGGAAAGCCTCAGGAGGGAACATGTCGAGGAACAGACGCCAACAATAGAGAGCTCTGATCAGCTAACAGCTGAACTATCAGCACCATCGCTATCGTCAGAAGGAACTTTAAATAACATTGTTTTAGGGCACAATTAGTTGGTCTACAATTTGTCTGATCTGGCTTTGACTTCCGCACAATATACGTTACTTAACAAAGGGCTGAATTTTGCACCAGCTGTTAAGTCGGACATTAATGATGTTAATCTGGATTTGAGGATGTTTGCTAGAGATGTCATGCCTCATTGCATATATGGTGAGTCGGGCACTGATATTAATAATAGAGATGTTAAATGTCGTAAACGAAGTGTTTATAACCCACCACTGACTGGCACATTAGAAGCTTTTGTTAAGTTATTTGTTATTTGTTAAGTTATTTGAGCTTGAATTTTGTAAAGCAACCTGTAACAGCCGTTTTTCGAATCTGAATGTAGCCGAAGCTGAGGCTTTAGGACAATTGCAATCAAATAACAGTATTAGTATTAGGCCAGCAGATGAAGGGGGAGCGATTGTTGTCCTAAACCGGAATGATTATGTATCTTGGATGTTAGAGTTGTTACAAGATGAGAGTATTTATACCAGAATAGATGACAGGAATATTGATAGGATTTTATATACCATCAGGGAGGACCTTTATGATTTATTGATGTGTGGGATGATAGATTTGGCATCATATGAGTTTTTCATGGTAGAGTTTCTTCTGGTTCCTATATTGAATATTGAATGGATTGCCTAAGGTCCATAAAACTTTAACGAAACCACCAATGAGACCTATAGTCTCTGGACGAGGATTGGCCACAGAGTCTTTGTCAAAATATGTTGAACAAATGCTTAGACTGATTCTAGAGGAAGCCCCATTAGTTTTGAGAGGCACCAAACGCTGCCTATCGGCTCTTTTTGAAACAACTGCAGATAAGGATTTATCTGGGGTGTTATTGATCACGCTAGATGTTAAGACGTTCACAGCAATTCTGAACGATGAAGGAATAGACATGGTTAGGATGTACATCTCTCACCACAGTGAATTTAACCATAGTACCATCACGGTCAAATGCACACTTTTGGAGTTAATTCTGAATCATAACGTGTTTGTTTTTGAAGACAGGTTCTATGTACAAAAACAAGAAGTAGCTATGAGTAGCCCTTGTGCCAACACATATGCCAAGTTAGTGTTGGCACAGTGGGAGGAGTACCTGTTGAATAATGACATATACAAGCAACATGTAGTATACTGTGGGAGGTTTGCTGATGATATCCTTTTGTTGTGGAAGGCAGTGTTCCGCAACTAAAAGGATTTATCACCTTCTTGGAGAATACTACTAGCTTTCTCAAATTTGTCATGGAGTGGGTATTAACTATGATAGACTTCCTGGATGTGACCTTATATAAAAATGGTTCAGGAAAACTGGGTACCAAGTATTTTAGGAAGGCCTGCTGGAAGAATAACATGCTGCATATGCCCTGTATGCATCCAGCATATATATTCCCCAATGTTGTAAAAGGGCAGACATTGAGACCTTGCCGTCTTAATACAGATGAAACACAAATGCATAAGACATTTGATACTTTTTTAGAAAACCTTGCACGTAGGGCATATTCAGACCAGCTACATGATTGCACAAGTAGAGATGGATATCTGTAGAGACAATAGAGGAGCCCCATATTTCTCTAGTAGGCATAGGGAGCCTACTTCACATGTTGGGAATTTGACACTGGCCAGGAAGAAACCTAGGGTATCATTCACCTTTTCTAGTAACATATATCAGTTTTTGATATTGCTAAAAATAATTGGCCCATTTTATTGGCTGACGATAACATCAGGAAGGTTGTGGGACAATAACCTGGCTTTGTCTTCAGGAACAATATGAGCTTGAAGCGAAAGTTATGTTATGGCCATAAAACATTTAGATCCAGAATGTCTCCAGAGGACAGGTACACTCCCATGTGGGAAATGCAGAGCTTGTTCTTCTATTACCACAGTACAAATTTTATTCATCCTAATACTGGTAGGGAATTTATTCCCAGATTACTAGCCACTTGCAATACTAGTGTTTTAGTTTATTTAGCTACCTACATACAATGCCCTTGCTTTTATGTAGGTAAGACTACACATCAGCTTGTGGAGAGAATATTGGGACGTCTTAGTAACATTAGGAATCATGTACATATACTAATGCTTTAGCAGCACATTCTGAGTCTGTAGGACACAATGTTTTCTGTTTTAGGGTGCTACAAGTTGTTAAACCTGGAATAAGGAGGGGTGATGTTAACCATCTAGGGAATTTAGACATAAAGTGGATTATAGCATTGCAAGCTCATAGAGATCCTGGCTTGAATGCTAGTATTCCTTTAAGGCCTGCATTAATTGAGACGCTAATGGATTTGTATTAGGATTTTATTGCGATTTTAATTAGTGTATGTATATATAGTTTAATTTTTATGTTGTTTTAGATGGATCTGAAGAAGCAGAAACCCTGTGAAAGCGCTTATCCTGTGAATAAAGCATTTTGTTATCAGTGTGAGGGAACATTTTTTGTCTTATTCAGCCCTGGTGAATTGCTCACAATTTGTTTTATCTGAGACCTTGGAGAGGGTGAGCATTCTTTGGTGGGGTGTGGTACTATTTGTTTTTTCTTTACTTTTTAAAACTTGTTTGTTTCTCCATACTAGGATGAATAGAGATAACATTTCACTCCTCAGAATAAACTAAAAAATTGGAAGGACAACTTAAAATGTTTCATTCTACAGCAAATATGTACATTTAGATAAGAAAAACATGCAGAAATAAGATAAAAAATGAAAAACACTGCAAACTAACTGTAAACTGTGTAAAGTTTTCAACTCTAACTTGCACACACAAAGGAGGTATCAAAATTATCTTAACTAATACTGTACATTGAGGAAAGGAAAGAAAAATGGTAGAAAATGCCATAGGGATTAAAGATAGAGGAATATCTAACTATGCTAAAACACTAATGTTAATTCTAACCGCTATAATAACTACAAGAGCTATTATTTTTAACCACAAAAACAAGTAATTAGCAATATAAGAATCAGAACACTTAGCTGCCAGTGATCATGTTTCCAGTCATGAAGGTGACAAACAAGATCTGAGATAAATAAAAGGAAGGGAATTTCTTAAAGGAGCTTGAGGCTAGAGAACTAAAACTGCTGGGTCGGCTCCAACAAGCTGTTTAAGGACCCAGATGTTAGATTGGACAGGCTGAATGAGTAGGATCTGGCAGGTTAAATTCCCACTGCATATCCCCTTAAACAGTTGCTCTTTTTCCAGTTACAGCTATAGCTGCATTAGTAACTTCTATATTCATCTTCCAGCAACTATATTCTGAATGCTTTCCCTGTAGTGGCAAATAAACGTATATACTGCTACTGTATTTTAAGGTTATAAGGAGACCTGGGTATTTTATCTGGTAACTTATCTTGATCTCACTTATGGGAAAGTAAAATTCCTTATGACCTATAAGATTCATGGGAAATATGTGAGATTTGTTTAGATTTAAATTATAGTTAGAGATTTCATCTATAGCTTTAAGTATTTTTGAGAGGTCAGTAGTGGGAAGTTGAAAATATATATTTAAGTCATCAGCAAAAGCAGAGAATATAAGATTTGTATTATATATTCTAGATATGTGATGGAAGTTTTTTTGTGAATAAACAGAAGGAGAGGTTCTAGATAAAGATTAAATAGATATGGGGAAAGAGGGCAACCTTGTCTTGTACCATTGGATAACAGTATAGGGTTAGTTTTTAGCTTATTTATCTGAATAGTGGTAGAAGCTTTCTGATATAGAACCTTGATTATCCTTATGAATTCCTGAGGAAAACCATATAAAGGCAATATATTAAATAGGAAATGTAAAATAACTCTATCATAAGCTTTGGTTGCATCCGCCGTTAGGACGTATCTGGGGCATTTGTCACTGTTAAGAAGTCTGATAATGGTATCTAAAAGGAGGGTATCATCACTTGTTTGCCTGTTTATCATAAAGCCCATTTGTTCTTGGGAAATGATAGAGGGCAGTACATTCTTAAGTCTATTTGCTATAACATGAGCTAGGATCTTAAGGTCTGTATTTATCAGGGCTGTTGGTCTATAGTTTGCTGGATCTGTTGGGTCAGAATTCGGTTTTGGAGTTAGCACTGTTTTGGAGTTATTTAAATAATTCTGTTGTTCCATGTTGTATTATAAAGCTGAAAACTTTTAATAATACTTTGGAAATAGGTTCCATGAATAGTTTATAAAATTCAGAGGTGTAGCTGTCGGGCCTAGGGGATTTACCCAATTTAAGTTTGTTTATTGCAGCTTTTATCTCATTTAGTTGCAGTGGTATTTTTAGGAGTTATTTTTTTATCTTCCGTAAGTTGTGGAAATTTTATATTATGTATAAAATCACTAAAATTGTCTGTAGATGGTGATAAGGGTATGTTGTATAATTTCTTAAATATGTCTTCAAAAGCATCTACAATATCTTGGTCCTTGTGCTTCACCAGTCCTTCATACACTATTTCTTTAATTCTCGGTGGGCCATTTTTTATGTTATTTACTCCTGACTTTAAGGATATGATAAAGAATAACCTATTGCGTACCTGGACCAGTATTGAAAGTGATATCAATAGGTGGAAGAATATTAATATGTCATTACTCTCAAAAGCTAGTGTTGTTAAGATGAACCTTTTACCGAGAATACTCTTTGAAGTAAATGCTACCTTTTCAAATATTCCCCAAAAAATCTTCTTTGATATAGAAAAAGCTATATCAAAATTCTTCTGGTACTCCAAATCCACTAGAATTAAATATGACAAACTTGTAGATAAAGGAGGATTGGGGTTACCTGATTTCAAACTCTATTATAGTATAATTACTGCCTACAGACTAATACAGATAATAAGCCATGACCCATATGTAAATACCTGGATACCCCAATGGACCAAAATCTGGTCTAAACAACTGAAATTCCTTGGGTATAACATCAAATCCCTATCATTTTTAAACCTATATCAAAATGGCATATTCACGAAAAATATACACCCACTAATTAAATATATGATTTTTACTACACAGAAATTATTTAAATCATTGCAATTATTAGATGCTCTTCCCTTTATACAAACACTCCACCTAAATCCCAACCTATTAATAAATAATAAACCCTTAAATCTAACAAATTACCCTTTGATAAAAGATCTCACAGTATGGGAAATATACCAATGGAGAGAATCCAATATACAACAAATAAAACTAGAACTAAATCTTATTAAGAAATATACTGATCTGAAGTAGGCAGACTTCATTTGTCTGCAACCTGTGGGTATCGGATCCGACTTCGGATCCGAGCCGGCATTTCAAAAGCTTAGGATCCGAGCTCCTAGCTCCTCCCTCTACCCATAATCCCCTGCCAAGCCCTGACTGACCCCAGATTTCGTTTGCCGCGTTTCATGTAGCAACGGACTCCTTGAGCTCCTGGCAGTTTAAATTGTGAAGATAAGTTTTGACTAAAAAATCTTTAAATTTTACTCTTTACTCAGTTTGAGTGTGTGCGTTAGGCTTTCCTCTCTTTACCTTAGTAGTTTTTTTCTCGGGTTTGCGTAGTTTTGGTGTGTTTGTGTCAACTGTGTATGTTAGGCCTAGGGATTAGTATGGCAGAAAACCCTAAGGCAATTTTCTCAAAATGTACCGAGTGTGGCCACAAGCTATCCCCAGCTGATGGCCACACTCGTCGAATGCTTGGGGGTTGAACACCTGTCATCTGGTTGTACCATATGTGCAGGGTTCAACCCCCGAGCTTTAAGGGAGCGGAGGTCGAAGCTTGTTCTGGCAGGACTTCTCCCTCCAGATGCGGCTTCGGCCTCTGCCCCTGCTAGCCAGCAGCCTTCTTTGAGTGCTGCGGTCTCCCCTACCTCGGCAGGGACTCAACCTCCCACCAAAAAGCCGGAGGAGAGGGAGACCATTAGGGAGAAAGAGAGACAGAAAGAGAGACACAAGGATAGGCACCACAAACGGAGGGCCGAGACCTCAAGCTCGGCCCCTCCGTCTAAGCGGGCCTCTCCTGTGTCTTCTAGATCTCCTCCTCCTCGGCTCCACTCCCCTCGGTTCTCTTCTGGGCCCGAGGAGGAGGAGGCTAGCCCTTCAGTGAGGTCTCCGAGGCGGCTCTCTAGGTCCGCTTCGGTGGCCTCATCTAGATCCACATTCTCTGTCAGAGGCAGACATGGACCGGATGATGAGGCGTTTCATCCAGGCCCAGATGCAAATGGGAGTGCTCTTAGCCCCCCCCAACCAGGAGGGGCTTCGACCCCATTTTTCACCCCCTTGGCTCCTTCTCCGACCCGTCTCCCGGGTTCGGAGCTGTCGGAGCCGGGCAGAGTTGGATCCGGGGGTGGTTCGGATCCGATTGGTCGGCGCACCTCGGATCCGATCCATCCCTTGAGTGCTTCGGGTACTTCGGACCCGACCTCTCGGAGCTGAGGGCCTAGCCTCGGATCCAAGGGAGCTGGTGTGTCTTCGGCTCCATCTAGGTCGGAGCGCACCGGTCTCTCGGATCCGACGGTCTCGGCTCCGGCTCCGATCCGTGCATCGGATCCGAGTGGGGGTCGGCTCTCGGGGCTTAGAGAGGCCGGCTCTCCCTTGGCTTTCGACGTAGTGGAAAGGGCACTGTTGAGGACTACCGGACCCCCGGTCCCTGCCGCGGCTCCACCCCGCACTCCCTTGCAGCTGGGCCAGGCTCCCATCAGCCGGTCCCAGGGACAGCCCGCCTCGATGTCCCAAGTAGTTCCTTTGGAACATCTGGCTGCTGAAGAGGACTCCTCGGACACTCCCCCCGAGGAAGTGCCTCTGAAGCATAAGTGTAAAAGGAGACACGTGGACTCCCCTGAGTCCATTACCGAAGACACAGACTTGGATGAAGGGGAGGGCTCCCCAAGGTCACTCCCGGAGGACGTCTCCTTTGGAGACATTATGGAGATGCTTAGAATCGGGGGGGGGTGGTCTGCCCCCAAGGCCTCCTCAGACGAGTCTGTGTTCTTGGAGGCATTCGAGGCGGGCCCATCTACCTCTTGGGTGTCCCCTCCTGCCGATCCTCTGGTGGACCTTATTTCCACCAGAGCATGGAAGGAACCGGACACCGTTGAGCCTGTCCCCAAGCGTCCAGATTGAATTCTGAGCCCACCGGCGGACCGCACTCATTGGAGCAAGGGCCCCCCGGTAGATGCTATGATGATGGCCGCAGCCACAAAGAGGGAATTAGCCCAGGAAAGTCCCTCTATGCATCCTCCGAGCAAAGAGTCCTGCTCGATGGATCGCATTGGGAAGCGAGCTTTTAGTTCAGCAACCTTCTCTTTGAGAGCGCTGAACTACATGGCACATGTCATCAGGATGCAGCAGGACCTGATTAAAGAGTACGCGGCATCTCCCCCAGAGTCCATGTCGGCGGTGGACAAGCACGTGTACTCCACCCGTATGGCCACTCTCAGATCAGTTTCTAATACTTCTATGTGGCTACTTTCTCACGCAACTGAGGGAGCCGCTAGAGCTAGTGGAGTGGGCCTCGTCATGAGGCGTCAGGCCTGGCTCCACCACTGTGACTTTGCAGAGCCCTTCAAAGCGACCTTCGCAAATGCCCCCTTTGATGGTTCTGCCCTGTTTGGCAAAACCATTTGCGAAACGTTAGTCCAGAGCGAGAAGGACGGGAAGACGCTGTCTGCCGTCGGAGTCCGCTTCTCAGCTCCCCAGAGGTCCTTCTCGAAGAACCAAAAGGGACAGAAGAAGATGTGGTTCCGAAAGTCGCAGCAATCCCAACCTGCTCCGGATAACCAGTCCTTCCATGGCAGAGGAGGACAGGGAGGTCGCCGTCCTAGAGGCAGAGGGGCTCCTAGGAACTTTGCGTCCAGAGAACCCTTCTCTGACAGACCCACGCAACAGCCCTGAAGGGTTGCCTGGCTGTCCGTCTCTGGAGGCAGTCGGGGGGTGTTTTTCGAGGCACCTGACATCTTGGGAGTCAATCACGTCAGACTGTTGGGTGCTTCGTGTGATATCCAGAGGTTATGCCATTCCCCTGAGCAAAATCCCCAGATCCCAAAGCCTCCCCGATGTACCCACCCGACCAAAGGGAGGCAGCAGCTGTCGAAATCGAGCAGCTGTTAGGAAAAAAAGCCATCCAGCGCGTCCCCCGAGATCAGACCGGATCAGGGTTTTACTCCAGGTTCTTCTTGGTGCCAAAGAAAACGGGGGACTTAAGACCGATCTTAGACCTTTCCCTGCTGAACCTGTCTGTAACCAAGCAAAAGTTCCGGATGGTCACTCTACAATCTATACTCCCCCTTTTGCGGGAGAACGATTGGATGACCTCAAGGACGCGTACTACCACATTCGGATGGACAGACGATCCAGGAGGTTCCTTCGCTTCCGGCTGGGAGCCAGCCACTACCAGTTCAGGGTCCTTCCCTTTGGTCTCACCTCTGCCCCCAGGGTGTTCACCAAGGTATTAGCAGTGGTAGCGGCCCACCTGAGACTCCAGGAAATACAGGTCTTCCCGTACCTGGACGACTGGCTCCTCACAGCTTCATTAAGGCATCTACTGTGCTCAGCCAGGGACTATTTCCTCCTTATAGCCCCGAGGCTGGGCATCACCATAAACATGGAAAAATCTTTACTGCATCCCACACAACTTATAGATTTCTTAGGAGGAAGGTTAGACACAAAGTCAGTGCGGGCCTTCCTCACTCCAGATCGACTGTCCAGCCTGAGGTGTCATATCACAGCAGTCCTGCAACCGTTTCCGATGGCGGCTTTGGTCCTGAGGGCCCTGGGTTCAATGGCAGCTGCTATTCCGCTTCTTCTCCATGCTCGCTTACACATGCGGGTTCTTCAATGGACCCTACAAGTCCAGTGGTCTCCGCTGTACTCTTCTCTCAACAGCCCGATAGCTATCAGCAAGGCATGCATGGACTCCCTGTTTTGGTGGCTCTAGTCACCAGAGCTCCTAGCAGGAAGACCCTTTTGTGTAGCATTCCCCCTAACCACAGTGACCACGGACGCTTCTCGCCTCAGGTGGGGGGCATTCTGCGGGCAAGGTTGTCCAAGGCACGTGGAACAGTTCAGAGACCTCGTTGCATATAAATGTCCTGGAGATGAGGGCGGTGCTCTTAGTGTTGCAAGCACTTCACAGCCTTCTCCCTGCAGGGACTATTGCGATCCAGACGGACAATATGTCGGTAGTCTGGTACATCAACAAGCAGGGGGGAACCAGGTCTTATCCCCTTTGTCGAGAGGCCATGAGAGTCTGGGAATGGCAATCTCCACCAAACGCTTTCTTGTAGCAACGCACATTCCGGGAAGGTCCAACATCCTTGCGGACAAGCTCAGTCGCACCATTCTTTCTCCTCACGAATGGTCTCTCAATCCTCTGGTAGCGAAGAAGATTTTTGCCGTCTGGGGGCAACCCTGTTGCGATCTTTTTGCTTCTCACTCAAACGCCAAATGCGACAGTTTCTTCGCTCTGCTTCCCCCACCTGGGGAATCCCCGAGAGACACACTGGTGCATGCTTGGCCTCCCGGTCTCCTTTATGCTTATCCTCCACTACCTCTAATGTAGAGGCTCTTGCAGAAAGCCAACAGTTTGGGGAGCAGAATGATTCTCATTGCCCCATTCTGGCCTCATCAGCCTTGGTTCCCTTATGTATGGTCTCACAAAGTGAATCCGTCCTGGATTCTAGATCCGATCCCAGATCTTATTTCCCATCCTCAAGGGCTCCCGATTCCGAATCTACACACCTTGAGATTGGCAGCCTGGCTGCTCCAGTTCCATCCTTGATTTGGACTCCCGGTATCTCGTCACCAGTCAAGGCCATTTTAGTGGCGGCTCATAAACCTTCCACTAGGAAGGTTTACCGGAGCAAATGGAAAAGGTTTTCTATTTGGGTGACTCAGAACAATATTGATCCTTTTTCTGCACCTATGTCTGTGGTACTGGACTTCTTAACCAACCTCTTTCATCAGGGGTCCAGTTCTTCCACGGTAAAGGTACAAATGGCAGCGATTTCCCATTTTCATGTGGGTCATGAGTCAGCTCCCCTCATGACTGCAAAACTTTGTAAGACCTTTCTTAAAGGAGTTTTTCTGTTGAGGCCCCCGGTCAAAGAAGCTGTGCCACCTTGGGACCTATCCTTAGTCCTACAGGCCCTTACTGCTCCTCCCTTTGAGCCTGCAGCTTCTGTAGATCTAAAGTACCTTTCCTGGAAAACTGCCTTCTTGGTAGCCATCACCTCAGCCAGAAGAGTGTCGGAACTCCAGGCTCTATGCGTCAAACCGCCTTACCTCTCCTGTTTTTTTCCCCCAACTATAAAAACAAAGGAGAGTATAAGCTGCATTCTTTAGATGTTCACAGACAATTGCGCTTCTACATTCACAGAACGGCTGGTCATAGACAATCAGATCAACTGTTCGTCTCCTTTGCTAAATTTGCTTTGGGTAAAGCAGTCTCCAAAGTTACTCTGTTGAGATGGATTGCTAATTGTATTTTGCAGGCTTATGACACTTCAGGTAGGCCTGCTCCTCAGAGGATTACAGCTCACTCTACTAGAGCAGTTTCCACTTCAGCTGCTTTTAAATCCCGAGTGCCATTGGATGATATCTGTGCAGCGGCCACTTGGGCCTTGTCTCATACTTTCATTTCTCATTATAAGGTGGATGTTGTTTCCAGGGGGAGAGCATCCTTTGGCTCTGCGGTGCTCCGGAACATCCTTCCATGATGGCCGCCCAAGATTTAGGTAGCTGGGGACTCTGTCCCACAGGTTGCAGACAAATGAAGTCTGCCTACTTCAGATTTAGAAGTTATGTACTCACCATAACGTTCCATCTGAGTAGGTGACTTCATTTGGATGCAACCATCCCCCCCTCCATCCCCCTGACCTATATAGAGTAGAGTTTATTCCTGTGTTCAGGTATTTATACTAGTATTCACTAGGCAAACTCAATCTGAGGTCAGTCAGGGCTTGGCAGGGGATTATGGGTAGAGGGAGGAGCTAGGAGCTCGGATCCTAAGCTTTTGAAATGCCGGCTCGGATCCGAAGTCGGATCCGATACCCACAGGTTGCATCCAAATGAAGTCTCCTACTCAGATGGAACGTTATGGTGAGTACATAACTTCTAATTATTCTTAACCAAATCCATTATCTCATAAATGCTAAATTCTCAGAAACACAAGTAGACTTGCAGGATATTAACTTAGTAAAACTAATACTAGAAAACCTCGAGATGAAAGGGAAAATTTCTAGGACATATAAACTTGTAATAAATATAAAACACAGGAGTTCTCTATTATTTTCAAACTATTAGCAAGAAAAATAATATCTGACAGATGAAAATAAGTGACTGGCCATTGAGAATATGATAAAATTCATTCCTTTTAAGAAGCTGCTATATACACAAATTATGATAAATAACAATGTATACTATACCCCATCAAAACTAAATAAGTTCAATTCCAACTTCTCACCTATATGTCCTCACTGCCCAAACCAAACTGCAGATATTCTCCATGTCATGTGGTAATGTAGCAAGGTACACAACCTATGGTGCTCTTTAAGAGTTGGTTAGAGAAGACGGGATATGAAAAATCAACTCTGTCATGGGAGACAGCTGTATTGCACATTAACATGACTCAAATTCCAAATAAAAAAAAAATGTCCTTATCACGGTGTGTGCCCTAATTAAATTTTATATCACTAAAAATGGGAATGTTACATCTCCAGTTACATGGGAAGGCTTTAGCAACCTTGCTATTAAATATATCTCATCTCACAAACTAGTTTATACAAAAACAAAAAAGAAACACTATTATCAGAAATATTGGGGTTACTTGCTAGATGTAATTCTTAACAAAGAAAGATAGTCTGTACACTGACATAAGACAAATTTATATTACGCAATAACTGCATTATAACCAGTTTTTTTACTTTTTTTTCCTCTTCTTTCCCTTTTTCCTCTTTATATATCTACGTGTCTTTATATATCTAATTGTATTCCCTAATTACATTAAGTATAATAAGTGTTTGAATTTCTATATCTTCTTCATAAAATGTCCCTTATACTATCCCTCACTTTCTTAAGTGATGTTAAAAACCTTTTATATTCCATTTGATGATGTAGTGACTTCTATTGTATACAATGTATGTATATATTTCTTGTGTTATTAGTCTTTTGAATGTTTCCTTTTTGTATGTACTGTTTGTTTTGTGTGTTTGATTGGATGTATCGCTGTTAATATCTGAAAATCAAATAAAGAGATTTCTTTTTGGGGGGTTATAAGGAGACCTTTGTTTTGGGTTTGTGGCATACCTATCAACTGTCCATATTTTTGCACATTGTCCAGTTTTGCCTCATATTTTTGGTCTGTTCCTCATAACAATTGTGGTTTTCTGGAAATGTGTGGCAAATCAGTGAGGAATGAATTCATTAAATAATGACCAGCATTTGAGCTTCAGACTCCATATCCTTAAGAAAATTCATAACACAATACCTTTTATTCTATCAACTTTCTAAGTTTATGAAAGCAATATTTAAAACTTGTCATTATTTTGGGGGGTTTGTCCCCCCATATTTGGCTTTGTCCAGATTTTTTTGTGCTAAGAAGTTGAGAGGTATGGTTTGTGATAGGGAAGAAGGACTTTCACAAAGCTGCTTTTACTACCTGAAATTGGCAAAGCCCATTTTCTGTGGAGGCCTGGGGAGAAAAACTCAAGCAGATGCATTTAAGATACTCATGACAAAACATTTTTTTTTACACAGGTATATTACATAGCTCTCAAAGACATCTAGATACAAACAGGTAATTGTTCTGTAGTGACACTCTGGTAAGATAAAACAGGTATTTCTTCTGTGATAACATACATGTTATTAAATTCCAAGTATAAAAACATTTAGTATGCAAGCAGTTTGCATGCAATATGTATAACAAGCAGACAGCTGTGACTTATAAGACAAGGGTAAGGAGGGTTACAGTATTTTAGTTAGAAGAGGTGGAGAGGCACTGTATAGCTAATGAGTCAAGGAAAGTAGGGGTAAGAATATTGGGGAACTTACTGGTATTAAACCTGATTATAAGAGTGTTGGAGAATAAAGCTAAACTTGTTGATTGTTTTGCATGTAACACTCCCATGCAGCAAGCAGCAGTTTAAATTGATCTTCGTAACCTTGTCTGTCCAGTTGGTAATTACATTTTCACTAAATATTTCTTCATTCATGATGTATTATCTCTAAATATATGTACTGGCCTATTTAACTGTGTTTTTCCTATTTTCTGAGGGTAACTCTCTGAAACTTTAGTCTTGTGCATATTAATACACTTGCTTCTACTGTTTGATGTATACTGCTTATTATATTATTACTGTGTTTGTTCTGTACTATTTCTTCTGTGCTGTATGTTGTAGTGAAATATATTCTGTTTCTCTCTGATCTTTATAGTTCTACTTTTTGTCCCGTTACCACTTAGATCTGTTAACGTGTTGAACAGCATGAGTAGAAGTGTGTGATTCTGTATACTTGCCTTATAGGTCTGAGTCTTGGCTGAAAGAGAGTCTTCTGACCAACCCCACCTACCTGGTTATCAAGTAAATAAATCAATGAGAACTTACAAGCAGCTCTCTGAAGACATTTTATTTATTTATTTATTTATTTTATTTATTTTGTTTACTTTTACATTTGTTAAACAGGTTAGTCTGTATGGGTTCTTAGAAGCTCTTTTTCAGCAGAGACCCGAGGAGAAAAGCTCCCCCCCAAAAAAAGTAAACAAATACTAAGAACAAAGATAAACACAGATCACATTTTAAGTATACATACTTCTCTGAAGTAATTACATAACATGCAATAAAGGAATATATAGAATGGATAGAAATACAATACATATGGAAATGTTCACATAGTATGGCAATAAACTAAGCAGAAATATGGTGAGACTAAGGTCAATACATTGCTGAACCAAGGTACTAAGCATGAAGTAAGTAAATATACAGATAAAGTTATGTGAACTTTGGAAGTTAATAAATAAATTAAAGAAAAGTAAGAAGGGATTATGGGAAATGAGTGTAACATGAGCTAACTAGTATAGAATATGACAGAAAAAAATGTGTAGGTAGTAGTAAGAGAGAGAGAGCTAGAAGTGATACAGTTAAGTTATCCCTGAATGTTTCTTGGGTATTATTTTAGAACATGAACATATCCAGTTTGATAGGAAAAAAGTTTTAAGCAGTTTCTTGAAGGCATTTTTGTTTTTAAGTAGTCTAAGGGCTAAAGGAAGTGTGTTGGGGCCACTTTGCTCTTTTCTACTGCTGGGAATGTTTTGTGCTGGAATATTTACATTGATAGCCATTGTCAGTTTTATGAGGTGTGTGTGTGTGTTAAAACTTGCATGCATGGCATTTTAATGTAATGCCAGCTCAGTCCAGATATGTTACTGGCATAAATCACATTTCTCGCCCAGATGTCATCACGTACCAATTGCTTAACTTTAACCAAATGTTATGCAGCTTTCTAAAATCATACACTGTTAAGGACTGTACTTTTACTTGTGGTGCATACATATACAAAGCAGCATCTCTGGTGTTTCTTTGTAAAATTTCTAAGCAATTACACTTGGATATTTTGATATACACTGCACTTTCAGGTTGCATCTTAAAGAGCAGACTAGATCTTTGTTGGAAGTTTTTTTTTGTGTCATTTTGTTCTTGACATGTATCAGATTTGTTTGTAATGCAATATTTACTCTGACAAAATGTCACTTTTATGAATAGATATATAAAAACGTTTAGTTCTTTTGCAGTGCCAGCCCATTACAGGCTTGGTATAGAATTGTATTGCGCTGTGCATCCTGAGCAGAAGTCACATATCCATCTATACATAAACAGATCTTTATATAAACAGAGTATTGTGACTTTACAGACTGCCACATGCTAAGGTCTGTGCAAGCATGCATATATTGCATTCATATATAAGATGATATCTCAAACACTGACTTTTCTTAGCAAAATAATCAATGGATTATATCTGGACACTCAAGTTCACTTTACACTTAGACTGTAATTGCAACTGTAAGAACCTATAAGGCTCTACAAGCAGCTCCTTAATCATTTTATGGGTCCTTTTCTACTTCCCAGAGCTTGGATTTGTTTGGTTGGCATAGTTACAGTGATGGAAACTATATATTTTTGGAAAATATATATAATTTTAGTTTGTATGTAATATCCAACCTTGTACAGATATTTTCTACATTTATATTGCATTTTCTTGTGCTGATGAAAAGTTATATATACATACTTCATTTAAAGCAACTATTACATGGTTTTGCTCACTGTTACGAGTGTATAAACTGGGCAAGCCTTCATCTGATGAAGTCTTATACAAGAAAATATCTCAGACACTGATATTGTCAGCAGTCGTACTTAGACCTTCAGCTACACAGTGCGTTTAGACTATGATTCCAGCTTTAAGAACTTACAAGCAAATTGTTGCTCTGGAACCAAGTTGCATTTGACCAATGCAGTGATTTTTGTGCTGGCATATTAACAGTTGTCAAAAAATATCAGATGTGATGTCCTATCTCACCTTCATTCTGTACTGGTTAGGTTTAGAACCGAACCTCTGTTCCGACTCGGCCTATACAAAAGCTCGAAGTCTTCCACTAGCTTGTGGCTGAAAACCCTATCTCATGATGCTCCAGGAAACTCCCCAGATCTCGATTTCTGCTAAAACAGAGTTGAGTCCTTCACACTGGCTCTGGCTAAGTGACTTGTTATTTTACTTTATATAGTGTTTTTTTTTCTCTAAATATTTAGATAAATAAGAGTGGTTTTGTTACACAATTTCTTAACTTTTAGGCAGGTTTTAGTGTGTTTGCTGTGTATGTTTTGCTTACAGCCGTTGTTTATTCTCAAGGCCTTTTCCCTATACCCTATCTTCTGCTTAAGCCATTTTTTAGTTAGAGGGCTTTGTTATTATTGTCTAGTTCGTTTGACTTAGTTCCTTTGCTTCAAACAGGCTAGCTCGTTTAAATTAGAGGGCTTTCCTTAGTGTGTGTTGTTTCTCATATACATATCTATATATATATATATATATATATATATATATATATATATATATATATATATATATAGGGGTACGTGGGAAAAAATTAGCAATGGCGGAAAGTTCATTTAATATAAAAAAAAAATCCTGCCTTAGGCACTTTCACAATCATAGGACTTACTTCCCACGCACAGGAAGTCTGTCCTATAAATGTGAAGGCGGCAGCGTATTCCCGTTATCTGTATTTTATCTACTGTAACTGTTACCTAGGGAAGAAGGTTGTGTGTCAGTGCTGTAGTTCTGTGTAGTGTGTGCAGGAACTGTGGGATCACGAAAACAGAAAAGGAAAGGTAAGAACAACGCCTTAGCGCCTTTGCTTCCAGCTTGGAGTACTATGTTTAATAAATTTAATTTATATTTGACAAGTAGAGCTGTTTTTGAATGGTAGTCTTTTTTTTTTTCTTAGGTTAGCCTTAGCTTGTCTAGTGTTCAAAGCCCGAGATTGTAGTGTCGGCACTGGGAAGGTTGACTGAAATTACTTTCTTAAATAAGAGTACAGTAGCGGTGTTCTCTGAATGAAATTTTGCATGCTTCTTATTCTTATTATATATATATATATATATATATATATATATATATATATATATATATATATATATATATATATATATTACAAGCAAGCAGCTTCAGATTTATATTATCACAAGCAGTGTGTTTCAGCTCTTCAGCCGTGACCGTGATGCAGTATTGGCCTATTTTTCTGAAACCCCTTGTACTGCACTTGCACTGTACTTCCTCACTAGTGGCACTCACCAATTATCCCCCCTAAAATCTTGCACACAGGGCAGCTGCCCCCTTTACCCTCCCCTAGTTATAGACTTCATCAAGTGAAACACAAAAACATGTACTAACCATAACGTGAAAAGCAAGAACTCCAGGTTACCACAGCTAGACTTATTAAAACGGTAAGCGTTTTCACGATAAAAATAAAACTGCTTTATCAGACCATAAAATGCTATGTAAACACTTGTATACATCAAAAATAAACACATCACATCTCAGATACAAAATCACATGTTGAAGCAATCTAGTACTAAGTATTCAAAATAGATTAGTCCCAGCGATTAGTGAATTTATGTAATATTATTGAAAGCAGTTGTTCCTGTCTGAACTTGTTAGGTTTATCTTGGACATCGCTCATTTTTGCAGTGATAGGTTGAAGGATGACCTGTTGATTACATTTATTGGAAGGATTTGCTATTCATGGGAGATGACTGGGTGAATATTTCCATTTGTATTATAGGAGTTAGTACTACAGTACTAAGAAAATGTAATTTTACGAGTTGCAGAAGGAGTCAACACCAACTCTGCAGCAACTCCTGGTTACTCAACAGTAGTATAGTTGGAGGATTCCCCTTCAGTTATTTTGCTCCAATCATTGTATACGTAGAGCAGCATGTCTGTCAGTCTCTGAGCTTTACATATAGCGCTGCCATAGAAAAATCACTACAGTCCACAGCAGAGGATCAGAAACAAGACATTATTTCTTAGATGTTCTTCATACCACATTGCTGCATTCCTAACACTTGGGTAGTCCGCTGTCCCAGTCGGCCCAAATACCAAAGTATATGGCTGACGTCGGTCAAGGCGCATTAGTCTGACGTCAGGACGTCAGGGTACAAATGCGCATGACCGACGTCATATCCTCAGTCTTTTTTGCCGCATGGTCCGATGCAGAAGCAGTTTTGCAAGTGCAGGTTGGCGTTCTGAGATTTTCAAGTCGGAGTTTCAGACCGAAGTCAAGTTGGCTAAGTACCTCGTAGGGGATTATTTTGTTTTTCTTGCCTCAGTATTTTACCGGATGTCAGAAAAAGTGAATAACTATATTTCTTGTGGGAAACAGATACCTCATAGGGATTACCATACCTTGTGTATACCTTGCTTAGGGCCTGAGCACGATGTGGTTGGCTGTCGCTCTTGTGCTAGATTTAACAAATGCACTATAAGAGAAGATTAGATTGTGCCAGGTTAGTTTTTGGGAAGCGGTGTAATTATAAAATGCCGCCGGATGCTAAAAAGCGCAAGGACAAAACAGCAAAGCCTAGGTTGGAAGAACCGCGGACGTCTGTTCTTTAGAGGCTCGGTGGAGCCAGGGGTTCAGCCAGAAATTTCTTTGGAATCCCAGGAGAGACTTTATTACTGCAAGATGTGACCTCTCAGGAGGTAGGCCAGGCGGAAGGGGCTTCTCAGGTAGCTGTTCTTCCCTCCCTTCCTAAGGTGGTTAGGCCCTCCCCCTGTTTCCAAGGCTTCTCCCAGGGCAGGCCAGGTTTTTTCAGGTGTTACCCCTACTTCTTCAGGGTCTGTACCTAAGAAGCATATGCTTAAGATGGCAGAAGATTTGATTACAATGATTAGAGGTTCTATGCCCCTCCTGATAAGAGGCCTAGGGTGGAACCTGAGCTTGGGAGTTTTGAGCAGTGTTCGGATGCTTCTGAGTCTTCGCTGAAGACTTGCAGGAGTATTCCCTTACTCTGATTCTGATGTAGATGATTCTACTCCTTCTGCTTCTCCTCCTGAGGATTTTTCATTTTCAGAGACTCTTCATTCCATGAGGGAGCATTTTAAATGGGAAGGTCAGGATTTCTCTGATTCCAGGAAAAGGCTTAGGGAATTTTGTTTCTACCCCAGCATAGGCCTTTAGCTATACCTCCAGTTCTAGATGTGGTGGAGGATGTTTTGCGGAGGCTTCTATGAACCCTGACTCTTTGCCTCCTGCTCCAGTTAAGGATAGATATTATAGGGTGCCTGAAGCTCATAAGTATCTTTGAAGAGTCCTAGGGCAGACCCAGAAACTGTTTCACAGGGGCCTAAAGGTGTTAAGGCTTCTGTTGTTAAAAATCCTGTTCCTCCAGATAAAGAGGCAAGGGCTTTGGATAGATGGGGAAAGAAAGTGTATACTTCTTCCACTTTGGCCATGAGAGCTTTGAATTGCCAGTTTCACATGTTGAAATACCAAAATTATCTCCTTTCACAATTAAAGTCTAAGGTAGATGCTTTGGCGGAAGGTATTGAGTGTAAAGAGTTGCAGGATTTAGTTCATGTTTCTGAAGAGGTGGGTAAGCATTCTTTGCAATGTGGTTTTGATGCTGTGCAGGCCTCTTGAGGGTGGCTGCCACTGGTTCGGTTCTTCGAGGCAAGCCTGGTTGAGGGATCAGAATTTAGCTGAGCATGTGAAAACAAGGATTTTAGATGCTCCTTTACAATCTGATGTGTTGTTTGGTTCGCCTGTGGAAGCAGTTCTAAAGAAAATGGAAGACAAGGCTAAGTCTATGCAGACTGTTAAAGATTTTTGCAGGTTCAGCCTCCAAGTTTAGTAGAAATTGACCTACCAAGGGGTGGACATATCCTGCTTATGATTCCCAGTCTAGGGGTAGGTCTAGACGTGGTAGAGGCAGAGCTCAAGGTTCTTTTAGGCCTAGAACAGGGAGTTCACCTGCTCAGTCTTCTGGTGAGGGTAGGGGTCAGTCCTTTCGTAAACAGACCCAATGACCTGCCTTTTCAGCTGCCAGAATCTTCTCGCCTGGCAGCACCTTTGGGAGGAAGGTTGGCACTTTTCAAAGAAAACTGGAGTTTAATTACCCAAGACAGATGGGTATTGGATATCATTCACCACGGTTACAGGTTTTATTTCCATACCTTGCCTCCTTTCAAAGGCATGCCAGACATTCCTCCTCAACAAAGGAAAGAGGCTCATAAGCAAATTTCTCTGTTGCTCCAAATAGGGGCCATTCAGCCGGTTCCTGTGCCAGAAAGGGGCCTAGGATTTTATTCTCGCCTGTTCCTTGTACCAAAATACGGGATCACGTGGAGACCAATTTTGGATCTGTCTATCCTCAACACTTATCTGGACATTCCCAAGTTCAAAATGTTGACGTTACAACAGCTTTTACCTCTGCTGGGCAAAGATCACTGGATGGTAACTTTGGATCTCAAGGAAGCTTACCTTCATGTTCCTATCAGACTAATTTGCAGGAAGTATCTGCGTCGAGCTGGGAATTCTCATTATCAGTTCTCTGCATTGCCCTTTGGCTTATCTACTGCGCCCAGAGTATTCACAAAGGTTCTGGCTCCAGTGATAGCTTTCTTCAGGCTAAAAGGGATACAAATCTATCCTTGTTTGGACGATTGCCTGATTCTGGCTCAAGGAAGGGACGTGCTTCTTCAGCATTTGGAATATGTGATAGCAGTGCTAAGATGCCTAGGGTATTCTGTGAACGAAATAAAGTCCAGTCTAGTACCCTCTCAAGACATGTGCTTTCTGGGTGTGAGACTGAATACAGCGGCCCAGATGGCCTTTTTAACCCCGGACAAACAAAAGAGTCTATCCCTTTACTTCCATCAACTATCTCATCAGTCCGTGCTGACTGCAAGGACAGTCCTTCAAGCATTAGGGTTCATGGCATCTTGTATTCTGGTGCTTCCCAATGCCAAACTGCATATGAGGAAGCTACAATGGTATCTCAAAATGTATGGACACAGCACTGCCAGGATCTGGACACTGTCATTCAAATAATACCTTGCATTCAAAAGGAATTTTTGTGGTGGGCTCAGGAATGTCACCTAAACAAGGGACTCTCTGTGACCCGGCCAGAGGCGAGTCAGATTCTAACGACAGATGCCTCAGACATAGCTTGGGGAGCTCATCTGAATGGAAAGTGGATACAAGACAAGTGGCCTGCCAGACTACAGCATCTACATATCAATATGAAGGAGATGTTAGCAGTCCAGTTTGCATTGAAGGCTTTCAAGGAGTTACTTCTTCCAGGGCAGGTGTTGATTCTAACAGACAACACAACTGTCATGTGGTACATCAACAAGCAAGGGGGAACACATTCTTATCCTCTATGCAGGCAAGCAATGATTTTATGGAAGACTCAGCTTGCAGCTTACTCTTCAAGCAAGGTTTCTGCCAGGAGCACAGAACTCCTTAGCAGATGTATTAAGCAGGCAAATCATGGATCCCCACGAGTGGAAACTGGATCTTCATGTATTTCAAAAATTGACAGTGTCATGGGGAACTCCAGACATAGATCTGTTCGCTTCTCCACTAAACCACCAGCTGCCAAAGTTTTGCACGAAAAGGTTTCATCACACAGCCTGGAAAGTGGATGCTCTTTCTTTCAGTTGGAAAAATCTTCATGTGTATGCCTTTCCACCTCTGCCTCTCCTCCCAAAGGTACTCCTAAAGGTCAGACAAGACAAGCCAAGGATGATTTTGATAGCTCCAGATTGGCCTCGCCAGCACTGGTACCCATTGCTGAGGAGTCTGGTAAGGAAGCCTCCATGGCCCTTACCTTTGATTCCACACCTATTGTCTCAGAAGGACGGGCATCTACTCAATGTCAAGCTTCACTCTCTTCATCTAACAGCCTGGCATATTCTGTTTTGAACCATAGCAGGTCTCAGCTTCCTCAACAAGTTTTGAATGTGATTATGGAAGCCAGAAGACCTAGTACAAGGAAAGTGTACGCAGGAAAATGGAAGAGATTTTATTTTGGTGTGCAGCAAAGGATTTGGATGTTTCTGAGCCAAATTTGAGTGTGGCTCTTCAATATCTTACTGAGTTATTGGACAAAGGTTTGTCTTTCTCTTCCATTAAGATTCATGCTGCAGCAATTTCAGCTCACTATGACTGTGACCCACCATTGTTTTCTCATCCTTTGTTCAAGCAATTTCTTAGAGGGGCAAAGAATATAAGACCCCACACGTGAGCTCCTACTCCTGCTTGGGACCTCAATTTTGTGTTGGAGAAACTCACTCTACAACCTTTTGAGCCTGCAGCTACTGCTGAATTGAAATATTTGTCATGGAAGACTGCTTTTTGTTAGCCATTACCTCTGCAAGAAGGGTGTCTGAATTGCAGGCCCTTATGGCGGTTCAGCCTTTCCTGATTTTTCATAAGGATAGGGTATCTTTACGTACTAATCCTTCCTTTATGCCTAAAGTGGTTTCTAGTGTGGCTTTAAACCAAACTATTCATTTGCCTACTTTTTATGCAGATCCCCAAAATAAAGGGGAAAAGATTTTGCACACTTTAGATGTGCACAGGCAGTTGCTATTATTTAAGCAGGACTAAGGATTTTAGGCAGTCTCAGCAGTTGTTTGTTTCTTTTTCTTTGTGTTCTCAGGGCAAGCCTGTGTCAAAACAAACTATTTCTAAGTGGATTGGGTTTTGCATTGCATTTTGTTATTCCCATCATGGCAAGGAGATTCCAGCTGGGATTAGGCCTCATTCCACTAGGGCTACTGCCACTTCAACAGCATTGCTAAGAGGGGTGGCAACTAAGGATATTTTGGAGGCAGCTACTTGGAGTTCAGTGCATACTTTCTCTAAGCATTACCACCTTCCTCTCTACTCTAAATCTAGGGCTGGTTTTGCCACGGCTATTTTGCAGGGCATGTTGTCAGCTCCTGCTTCCTTATGATTTGCCAGCCTCCTTACCTCTGCTTTGGGATTCTACCCAAGTGTTAGGACTGCAGCAATGTGGTATGAAGAACATAGTACAGTTTTGTACCTACCATAAATGTAGATGTTCGAAGATCCACATTGCTGCAGTCCAATTTCCCTCCTTCCCCTCTGTGTTTAGGGGTGGTTGTGTGGGGTTATACTCTTGTAAATTTGTATATATTGTATATATTTTTGGTGCAGGAGTGTGTGGTGTTTTTGGTTTAGCCTTATCTTTTTAGGGTCTTCTGACATCTGGGGCAAGAAAACTGAGAGGATATGACGCCGGGTCGCGATTTGTATGTCTGGCTGGCCTGGCGATCAGACCGCGCGCCTTGACGGCGTTTGGTGTCCGGGCGACTGGGACAGCGGACTACCCAAGTGTTAGGACTGCAGCAATGTGGATCTTCGAACATCTACATTTATGGTAGGTACAAAACTGTACTTTTCCTGTTAGTATACCCAATATCTTCAGTCACTGTGATCAAGAATCTTTAAGCTTAATTCGTTTACTATGCATTTTTAAATCTATATCTGATGGCAAAAATGTCAGTTATGTGTACAGCTATGAAACGGCGCTTTCCGTAAGAAAAAAACGTGTGTACACATACACATTTTTTATTTTGTTTTAAAATTAAATAATTATTTCATAGCCACTGCATTCCATGAACTACATACAGCTCCACATTCTGTATCGTAGCCGGGACGACTGCACTAATGGTACCCTGGTTCCAATTGATAGTATCTATAACTATACAGGTTCAGAGGAATTTAATTGGGAGTGGGAGATCCTTCCCAGTATAACAGTTTCCGCCCGACTTCTTGACTCCCTATTCCAGACCCATTATGAGTCTGGTCCTTTGTCTTATGGATTTTGTTACTCCCTCATCTCTTTTGTATATCTACACAGCCTTAAAACTTTTTTATAAGTACAATAGCTGAATAGCACATTTAACTGTGAGCTTCCAGATGAAGTTGTTAGTAAGCTATTATTACATGTTCCACATTTTGCCCATTTGTTCCACATTATGAGGGCTGATGTTCCTCATTTTGGAGATGGAAAGTTGAAAGCTATGCCTGTAAAAAGTAAGAACTTAGCTAGGAGAAACACTGGTAGTAGTAGTACTTGAAGATTATGCAAGTGATGTTGCAGGAAAGGAAACTAACTCTTAGCAGCTGATACATGTTTGTAGACCAAGTGAATTAAGTTCTTGGAAGGCAACTAGTTTATTATAACATGTGTGGACCTGGATTTGGTCAGTTTTTATTGTGAGACAGTTCTTTTGCTTTTTTTGTGATAGCAGGTTCAAAAATAGCATATGACCTAATAATTTGCTGGGAATTGCCCTTTAATTTCTGTTTAATGTGTGGTCTTTCCCTTGCAAGTGAAAAGAGGGCTAAGGAAGATTTGATAGGTGCTAAGAAGTAATGCTTTCTAGCTGTCCTCCTTTTTATTATTATTGTTGATCTGTTGGATTCTGCTTTGCACTTGGTGTGTGGAGATCAATTGGTCCTTTCCAGACTTGAATTGTAGTACTTGCTGAGATACACTTGATGCTTAGGTTAGATTAGAAATTAAGTGAGATATATGTTAATAATTACATTATTTTAATGACTTTTGTTTGGCAAGAGAATGTAGTGGAATGTTGTATGACTTTTGGGTGAACATGCACTCTGATATATAAAGTTGTTTGTTAGCAGCCTCTAAGATTGTCATACTGACTGATTTAAAAACTGCCTTTAATCTTAATCCGCCACTGGCCAGATGCATTTTCTTTGAATGTGGATTTCAGTACTGATTCATTGAATGAGTTTGAGGCAGAGAAGTTTTGATTCTAAGTCTGTTTTCATTGCAACACTGTATTGCTTTGCTTAGCAAATGTCTTATCAGTGTTTGTGCTATATTAAGTATATTTGAAATAAACGTTTTAAATTAAATCCAAATATCTGTAATCATTAGAAAAAAGTGTGCACACTGACAGTTTTGAACAGTGTTTATGGCAAATGGAGAGAAATGGGGATACAGCCAAGTAATGGGAGAATGGAATGGCTGTGGGGCGCGGGCAAAATTACACACATTTTGCTTTCATGTAGTACTGCTAACATTTTTGACATGAAAAGTTGAGAAACTTAGTTTTTTCTTATCTTAACAGTTACAGTTCTTTTTTTGTGATGGATAAGTGGCGGAAACCTGGCACAACAAAAGAGCTGACGCATGATATGAGTATAGAATGTGATCAGAGTACTTCTCAAGACATGTCCAACATTTTGGTGCAAAACACTAACCAGGCACAGTCCTTAGTTTCTCAGAGGGAAAAAGAGAAAGTACTGTGATGGATACATGAAACATGGATTTTCGTATGTGGGAAATGAAGACTGTCCTAAGCCCCAATGTGTGGTGTGTGGGGAAGTGCTGTCAAATGGTAGCATGAAACCTTCCCTACTTTTACGACATGTAAAAACGAAACATGCTAACTTTAAAAACGAGGAATACAGTTTTTTTCAAACGGTTAGTGGAAAATAAAAGATTGAATCTGACATCATACATCCTGTCAGGTAAAGATTATGAAAACGCAGTTGAAGCTAGTTACCGTATTAGTTACCATATCGCAAAATGTGGTAAAAGTCATGCCATAGCCGAGAATCTAATATCTCCCTGTATAACAGATGCCATTCGATGTATGCTTGGAGAAGAACATGTGCGGAAAATGACCACCATCCCTCTTTCGAACAATACAATATCTCGAAGAATTAAAGATATGTCTGATGATGTTGAGATGACAGTAATAGGTAGAATTAAAAGCAGTAAAATTTTCACTATTCAAGTTGATGAAAGCACAGATGTTGCCAATTGTGCTATTTTGCTTGTTATTGGAAGGTATTTGAAAGATAATGAAGTTGAAGAAAACCTTTTGCTTTGTCATCCTCTGTCACAATGCACAAGGGGTGGGGATATATTTAATGTTATTGATTATTTCAAAGAAGAGGAGATTAATTGGTCTAATTGTTGTGGATTATGTACTGATGGTGCCAAGTCTGTCAGGGATTTACTCTGGTCTTCGTGGTCTTGTCATGAAGGTAGCTCCCAATATAAGTTGGAGCCATTGTTGCATCTACAGACAAAGTTTAGCATGCAAGAACCTCCCTGGTGAATTAAAACTTGTTTTGGATGAAGCTGTGAAAGTGGTGAATTTTATAAAGTCGAAGTCCACAAACTCAAGAATTTTCAAAGCTCTGTGTGAAGAGATGAGTCCTCATTCTACTCTGCTTCTTCATACAGAAGTAAGGCGGCTTTCTTGTGGTAAAGTACTTACCTGGCTGTTTGAACTTAGACATGAAGTCCAGGTGTTTTTTGAAGACCATCCTTTCTTCCTTGCTTCCAAGTTACATGACTGTAATTGGCTTCAGGCACTTGCATATTTATCAGATATTTTCCAGATTGTAAACAAATTAAATTTGACACCTCAGAATAGCTCAATAACGATCTTCAATGTCTCAGACAAAATTGAATCTATGATTAAAGAAATACATTTTTGGAGGTCATGTCTTGAAAATGGCCAACCTGAGGTATTTGAAAATCTGCATAATTTCTTATCTGAAAACAAGCTTAATCTATCCTGGGAAATAAGGAAGAAAATAAGTGAACACTTGAATGGGCTAAAATCAGACTTCCAGAAGTACTTCCCCAAACTTGAAGAAGAAATCTATTGGATTTCAAATCCTTTTGAAGAACAATATGTCCAGGCAGCTAAATTATCAGTCAAGGAGAAAGAGAAGTTGATTAAACTTTCAACTGATAGTATTTTAAATGCTGAATTCAAAGGACACTTTCTTATTAACTTTTGGGCAAACATCAGCATAGAATACGAACAGCTTTCTGACAACACCCTTTTGTTTCTTTTGCCATTTACAAGTACTGAACTAGCAGAGAGAGCTTTCTCTTCTTATGTTTTAATTAAAAACAAATATCGTAATAAGCTGAATGCAGTTCCAGATTTACGATTACACCTTTCATCAGTTGAACCCAATTTCAAAAAACTATGTGCCTCAAAACAAGCACAAGGCTCGCACTAAATATATGTGCAAGATAAAGTTGCTTAATAATTGTTTGTTTAGTTTGAAATTTTATTAAGTTTGAAATGTTTAATTGTATGATAACTTTATAGCTTATTTATATGTATCGCCGATACACACACATATATATATATATATATATATATATATATATATATATATATATATATACATACACTGTTTGTTCACTTTACTATTAAATATTGTTTTTTATTATTAAATTTTATTAGTTACATTTACAAGACATACATTGGACATAAAAGCAACTATTACAAATGGCAACAATATGAGGGGTATAATTTCAGGGAAATGGATTGCCAAGGGGTACGCAAGTCAAAAAAGGTTGGGAACCACTGATATAGATGGGTCTACTTGACTTTGGTGAATTTCCGTTTCACCAAAATGTGAAATTCCCGAGTGGATTTACACAAAATTGTTCTTTATCGAAAACGCACTTTCACATAAATAAATAGGTAAAACAAAAAATAAAATAGTTAAATAAAGAAAAACATGCGGTTTGCTTGTTAACTTAGTTGTACATCAACGTTCAGTGTTGCTGCACAACTAAGCAGACTGTTGAGATCATACAGTGGGGGTTAGGGAACATTCGCTTTTCCTTACTGTAGTGCGATCTCAGAGTGAGAATATTAAAGTAGGGGGACACAGCCCCCCACATGGAGGGTGCAGGGGGGCTTGTTTTTCTATTTTTTTTTCATGGATTTACATGAAAGTGCATTTTGTGTAAATGCATTCGCCGATTTACGTTTCATTGAAACATAAATTCGATAAGACAGTAGATATATATATATATATATATATATATATATATATATGGATCTAGGACACATGCTCGACTACCATGTGTCCGAATCACAAAACACCGAACACACATACATGAAAGCGCTTCCGTGTATGTGTAGTTCAAAACGAAATCTACGTTTCTGCAGGGGGGCTTTGCCCCCCTGCACCCCCCACACCCCCCTACTTTAATATTCTCACTCCAAGATCGCACTACAGTGGGGAAATGGGAATTTTCCCTTACCCGCATTGTAGTCCGACAGGCACACATACACGGAAGCACTTGATGTTAAGTGCTTTTGTGTATGTGTGTTAGGTTTTTTGTGATTTGGACATATGCTAGTCGGGCATGTGTCCGTATCCCATATATATATATATATATATATATATATATATATATATGTAGGCAGTGGGCTGGGAGATATTTAATATCTTCACCAACCAGCTGTACAAATCCTGCCAACAGTCATCATTCGGAGTAATATGCATATTACTCCACTGTTATTACCATAGCAGATACCCTCACTGACCTACAGTCTACTTACCCAGGCATCCTTCCTATCTATTGAGAACTGGCTCACCAAGAACCAGCTTATACTAAATCCAAACACCACAAAACTCCTGCTATTCACCCCTAAAAATAAGCAATCTTAAATCCTCCTTCTCAATCACACCCCACAATAACACCCCTATCAATGTGGAATCACAGACTAAACTATTCGGGGTCATCACTGATGACCAACTGAAGGTTGACCTGCACATTCTCAACAATATTAAGAAAACCCACCAAAAACTAGGGCTCCTTTACAGGAATAAGAAATTCTTAACTAATAAAGCCAAACTTGCCCTATCCCATTCCTACCTTCTCCCCAACCTACTCTATGGCTCACAAATCCTCACCAACCTTTAAACTACCCTCCTATTAAAACTAGAATCCACCTACAACAAAGTGGCTTAATTTGCTGCAGACCACCCCTACTACTCACACCACTGCGTAACTCTAAAAAGTTAAACTGGCTTGAGTTTCCTCACAGCCTACTCCTCTCTCAACTTCAAATGATTCATTCTATTGTGTACCTTCCCCTCCTTCTTTCCCAGTATTTCCTCACTCATCTCTCCCTACTCACCACCAAGATCTCTCCATTGTGCTGAACAAAACCTTCTCTGTATCTACAAGCCTAAAACTAAAATAGGTCAAAACCTGTATAGCTACTTCCTGGCCCAATCTTGGAGTAAACTTCCACTAGACATTCAAAACATCAATCATCAACATTGTTTTAAAACTGCTACCAAAAACTATCTAAACAAAACTTGGATCTGTCACTGTAACCACCCTCCTTGACCAGCTTCCCACTTCCTTTCAACTCTTTCTCTCATAACATTTTTCCTTCTCCTATCTACTCGCCTGTGTATCGGCTGTGACATAACTAGGTCTTTGCTACATTAATACTCTCCTAGCAAAGCAGCTATTAATTGAACCTGAGTCCCACTCTCTATAATTATTACTGGAGAACTTTTATTATGTCGATTGTAAATACTTTGAGATGTTGCCATGTATTACATATGATTTTTCTTTTAATTTGAATAGTCATGTGATATTGTTCACATTGTGCTTGTTTATACTTACTTGTGGAGCTTTTCTTCCCGGGCCTCCGCTGAAAAAGGGCTTCGACTCAATTGGACTAACCTGGTCAACAAATGTCAAATAAATAAATTGTATACATACATATATATATATATATATATATATATATATATATATATATATAGGTTCATAGGTAGGTACTAGGCTATTGGCACTAGGGCCTATACAAGCCTAGCCATAACAATTCCCTGGCTATTGCTTCCCACAAATATTTACTTTCCTGTACCCCTGTCTAGCAGGGCTACTGATGGGATCCCCGGGGTGAATTTCCTATCTCCCATCGAATTGTCAAGGTTCCTCTTGAAGAAGGCCATTGAGCCGCTCTGCCTGACATGTATGGGCAGCCTATTTCAGAGTATGGGGAGTCTCTGGGTTCTGTTCATTGTGATGACAAGGTTAAGATCCCTGGAGCGTGTGGCTTGGAGGGATTGGAATTTCTTTGTGTAGCATGTCCAACAACTCTGGGTTTGACATGGCCTTGTATGTTAGGCAGAGACTGCCTCTGAGTAGGCGATATGCAACAGGGTATGGAGTTTCTTTAGACTGTCAGCATAAGGCATCTGCTTTAGGCCTGTGATTCTTTTTTGTGAGGTATTTCTGCGGCCTTTCTAGTTGTTAGAGGTACATACCAAATGGGGCATTGCATTCTATAATGGGTCTAATTAGGGATGAGTACAGAGGAACAATGATCTCCTTTTTTCTGGATGTGAAGCCCATATTGATCAGGTGTGCCATGTAGAAGGATTTTCTAACTGTTGTGGCTATGTGGTTATCAAAGTTGAGACCACTGTCCACCTGAGTCCCTAGGTCTCATCACACTTTCTGTGTTTAGTATACTGCCACCTATGTGGTAGTTCACAGGTATGTGTTTTTTCCCAAAGGAGACAACTATACATTTTTTGGCATTTAGCTTGAGCCCATGGCTCTGGCACCAGGCATCAGTTTCGGTAAGGCCTTTTTGTAGTATATCCACATCATTTGGGGATTCAGTAATGGCTCCCAGCTTACAGTCATCTGTGAACTTTGTAAGCCAGAGTCCTTTAATGGTGACCTGTAGTTTAGAAAAGTAGATGCCAAACAAGAGTGGTCCCAGGACAGAACCCTGCGGTATACCATTTGTCACTTGTCTGGCGCTGGATTTGGAGTCGGCTACTTTTACAGTGTGTGTTCTGTCAGTATGCCAGTTTGCAACCCATCAAATGACGTAGGGATTAATGCCCAGCTTAGTAAGTTTATCTATGATTCCAGAGTGGTGGATAGTGTCGAAAGCATTGGCGAGATCCAGGTAGGCTGTGTGAACTGGATCTATATTATCTCAAAGTCTGACAGTATCGAATACGATATTGTCGGCACGAGAATAGCGAAAGCTGAGACCATGTAAACAGAAATCTCCGTAAGGGGAGATTTCGGTTTACTTCAGTGGAAGTGCGGTGTTGGAGTTGGTATATTTAAGTAGTGGAGGGGTGCGCCCCCTGCCCTACACTCTTTAGGTTTTTTTTTTGTTTTGTTTCCATTGTTTAATAGTTCGATGGGTAAAGTTTGATCTTTATGCGTTTGGACTATTAGACTTTCGCGATTATAATATAGACCTGTGTGAACCACCTTAGCCTCGTCCATGGCTCTGGAGACTGCTTCAAAGAAGTCAATCATGTTCAGGAGGCAAGATTGGCCCTTCATGAACCCAAACTGAGTGGGGGTCCAATGTTTGAACGTTGCCAATGTCTTTGTTTCATAATGTTAAAAACAGCTGAGGCCAGTCCGAAAACACCACCACAAGGTTCGCAAAGCTCACAATAAGTTGCTACAGTGTAGATTGTAGAAACGGTTTATTAACGTGAAATAAATTAAAAACACACACGTTTTCATCGATCAAATACGACTTCATCAGATAAAGTCCCAAGGTAAACTGCAGTTTAAATACTTCCCATGCTACCATATACAATACAATTATTCAATAATGTAATTAATTAGTATAAGTAAATAAATGAATTTAAAAGTATATGACATTTTTAAAACTCAATAAATACTAGCCATAAAACCTATTATAAAACTTGGATTACCATCCATTACTAATAGTAATACATACATTACTGGTCTCTTTCAGTCAAAATAAAATTACCAGATATTTTACATATATTGAATAACAATATGAACCATTCACAGAAAGTAAATAGGATGTCCCTTAATTTCAAACATATATTATTAAAAATGTTAAAAAGGCTTGGTCTCGATGGAAAACAACTATAATTTAAATACGCCCTGCCTTAAGTTTAAGGTAAGGTGCAATTGAAATAAAATCATTAAGCCCTGGAAATTTATTAGACTCTAAAAGAATCTGCCAGTAAGTCTCCCTATGGGCTAACCTAGCCTCCCAGGGTCCACCCCTAATATCTTTGGGGACAATTTCCACTACAAAAAACAAAAACCTGGCTCCCTCGCACTCAGTAGTATGCTTATATAGTGCATTTTTAGTATTGGATTTAGCTATGTCATATTGGTGTTCATATATGCGTCGTTTTAGTTGTCTTTCGGTTTTACCAATGTAAAACGCCTGGCACGACTGACATAGAGCCAGATAAACTACTCCAGTGGACAAACAATTAGAATACCCTGAGGCTTTAATGTCCCTATTCCTGCTTTCTAAGTATACGTGGTAGTCTTGGGCTATGTATTTACAGGATGAACAATGCCCACATTTATACGTTCCTTTCTTTATACGGGAGGACTGTGTGGTCCGTTCATGTTGTTCCAGAACCCTTTTCATATTAACTCCTCTTCTAAAAACTGTTTTCAGACTTTTGTCTTTGAATGAACTTAAATCAGTAAATTCCTGGAACGATTGCCATTCTTTTTCCACTATTTTTCTAATATGTGTGGCATTAGTACTGAAATCAGTAATGAAGGCAAAATTACTAGAAAACAACCCACCAATATCCTTATGGGAAGATCCAACAGTCTCCCAAGATCCCTTACCCAGGATAGGACTGAATTTAGTGTTGCGTGCAGCCATTACCTCATCCTGAACTGATTGTACTAAACTTATAGGGTAACCCCTTTCTAGGAATAAGGATCTCAGTTTGTCACATTCTTCACTAAAATCCAAATCCAGTGACGTCATCCGGGAAATTCTGACAAACTGCCCCTTCACAATTCCTCTTTTTTGAAATCGGGGATGTGAACTCTGAAAGTGAATATAGCTATTAGAAAAGGTGGGCTTTCTATAAATACAAGATTTTACACCTTGGCCTTCTTTAATAAGGGTCACATCCAAATAATTAACACTGTGGTGAGTTGTTTGATAGGTAAATTTTAAAAAAAGTCGTAGTTGTATTAATATACTCAATAGAATTGTCAATGTTTGAACGTTGCCAATGTCTTTGTTTATAAGTTCCATGGCCTTGCAGATCAGACTCGTCAGACTGATGGGATGGTAGTTCCCAGGATCCAAAGTGGATCCCCCTTGTGGAATGGGATGACTGTAGCTGTACAGCACTCAGTGGGCACGAAGCCTGAGGTGAGGCTATGATTAAACGTGACACATAGGTGAGGTGCCAGTTCATGGTCCCATGGATGCTGTATTCTTGGCTTTGGAGAGTGCGGTTTTTACCTGAGTGGCCGTGATAACTGGAATTTGGCATTCTTTCGGTATTGAGATGGGCCCTTTAGGGGGGTGAGTGGGGGGGTGAAGTTGGCACTGAATCTATCTGCCAGGATATTGGCAATATCCTTGTGATAAGTATATCTAGTGCCACTCTGCTGTAGCTCAGAGCAGATCTGAGTATTGCCATTTAGATTCTTGACATAGCTATAGAATGCCTTGTGGTTGTCTTTGGAATCTTTGGCAATTTTGTTTTCATAACTAGCTTTGGAAGTATTTATGAGGGATCTCAGCTTTCTTTTGAGGCTGGTGAGGGAGTTTTTTGAATCCTGGTTTCTTCCTCTCTTCTGCAACAGTTTCTTCCTTTTGTTGTACAACTTGTTTATGGCAGGGGTCCACCAGATTGGCTTCCTTTTTTAGAGGACAGTGTCTTGGTTCTATTTGGGTGGCTCAGTCCATGCACTAGTGAATGTGCTTGTACAGCACCTTAGTATAGGATTTAGCAGTTGAACTTCCAGTTACCATCTGCATGGGCATCATGAAGTTTGTTACTTCTGACTTGAGAAGCATGAAGTTGGCTTTGGAGAAGTTTTTTATGGAGGTTTCCTTAAAGGGGGGTGGGGATGAGATGTGGATGTCAACAGTGCTTAGCTTATGGTCTCATCTGACCAACAAGGGGGTGACCACTGGTGTGTAGCATCAATCTCCCATGTTGGTAATGACCAGGTCTGGAATATTGGTGCCACTGATGGGACTATGAATTAGTTGCTTTAAGGTGTTGGAATTTACAGGAGTAGTTTTCCCAGTTAATGGCAGGATAGTTGAAATCACCCAGTATTAGGATGTTTGGTTGTATTTTAATATTTTCCAGTATGTTTAGAAAGGTGTAGTGAGAATCTTGGCGCATGGTGGGGGATCTGTAGCAAGCTACAATTTGTATTGCAGTCTTATCTAGTGTTAGTTGCACCTGGAGAATTTCAGATGCATTGTGTTGGGCAATCAGCCTGGAGGTGTGAATATCCTTGGTGAATATGGGCACTCCTCCACCTTTAGTGTTTCGGTCCTAGTTTGGTGGTCAAAAAGTGTGGTATGAGTTGTAGCCTGATATTGCAGGGGTGCTCTCTGGAGCTTGGAACCAGGTCTCAGTTACTGCACAGATATCAATGTTCTCCATTTTTAGGAGAGCCTTGAGAGAGTGCATCTTGAGGTTTAGACTTCTAGCATTACCTTCAGATTTTGCTTGCTTGTACCTGTTACGGTGGTAGTTTTGTCCTTTGAACCTTGCCCAAAAAGGCACTATAGGGGTGGCCAAGAGCCTTGGCCAGTAACCTGAATCCCAGGGGAGACGGGTGCAAACCATCTCTTTCAAAGCATTGTGGTTTGTTGATCATGTCATCCCAAGCAGACAGATACTGGATCCCCTTTGAATGACCCCAGAAGCCTAGCCAATTGTTGAAGTCAATCATTTTGTCTTTCTACTGTGATATCATTCTGGGTGATGGTAAGATGCTACTCAGGGCTAGGGTCATTACCTGCCTGGGCTACATGATCCAGGAGCTTTTCCATGTCTCTCTTCATGTAGTCCAGGGAGGTCCATCTCAAGTCAATAACAGAGTCATATTTGTACCTTTTGTGGAGTGACTTGAGTGCATGCGTTATGTGGCGGATCCTGACACCCGACAGGCAACTAACTGCAATTTTCTCCTTGTTGCGCTTGGTGAGTGGGACATCAGTGTGCCTGACTATAGAGTCACCTATGACTAAAGTGTTGGGTATGTTGTCTTGCCTTAGGGGCTGCTGTTGGGTGGCATACTGGTGGTGTGGGCTATGTGACGTTTTGCTTGTGTTTGGGGGTGGTGTTTGCGTTTCATCTTCAGAGGTCCTTGTTGCTTGGGCAGGTTATTGTTAGCCTCTGCATATGTGGGTTTTGTGTTGCTGTGTGTGGGTTTTGGTGGTGTGGGTTTTGAAGGACTATGTTTTGTTTGAGGTGTTGTGTGGGTGTTAACTTTCTCCTCTTGACTGTCTAGCCCAATCTTGGCTGGAGAGAGCTTTGCTTCCAGTTTGGCTATGTAATTGCGTCTCTCGCAGGTTGTAGTGTGGTGGTAGGAGGAGAGGGTTGTCTGTGTACATAAGGCAATTGCTGCATTGCCCCAGTATGCTCAGATTCACCAGGTGGACAAGAGAAATCACCAGAAGCTGACCCTTGGGCATGCCTGGTTAGCTGCTTTCTTTGTGTAGTACAAGAGCTGTTTTCCCTTACTTTTTGGCACAGTACTTGCGATTGTTGCTGTCTAGTGCCTACTACTGTTTTCTCCTTATTAACAAGGAGAGGTGAGTGCTCGTAACAAATTAAGACTTCCTAGTGCTTTTAGCGAGTTTTAGAGCAAGTGCTAGTCACAGGTATACAGATTTTAGTGCTACTGCTGATAAACTAGCTAGTTCTAAGGGAAAATTTGAACAGCAGACCTGCTGGCACTGGGAATAGTTAACCTTAGCCCCGTGATGTTGGGCGATGCACAAAAATGTGCAAACACGCACTTCTAAGCCAGAAAGTATCGGCACAAAATGGCCAATAAAATTGCAATTTCAGAGCTGGAAACCACTCCTCTAGTGTTAATAGGCAGTACAATGCTCCCACTATCACTGGTAAGCAGTAGGACCTCCCTCTACCACAGCAAGGTCTGAATAGCTCTGAACAATGAAACTAAAGCCCTGAAACCAGCAAAACCTACAAACTGGACTATTCTAGTTAGAAAAGGCGGGAAATTAGCAAACAGGATAGATCTTTTTTGTTTTTTTTTTTTGTTAAATCAGGCTAAACAATGCAGTTACACAGTAAATAAGCACAGAAAGGATAATGCACTTGAGTGTATAGCCCAGAACAGTAAACTCAATTAAAACTTTGAAAATTTAAACTTTTTAAATAAAGCAAGGCAAGTGCACAACTGGAAAACGACTTAGAGGCAGAAATACAGTGAAATAAGAAGCTAGACTACTTTTTAAACTTTCTGAGAAGTGCAGGTAATAGAAATGACCAAAATCAGCAAAAATTAGAAAATTCAGCAAAAAGTACTTGTAGTTAGCACAGAATGTCTCTCTCTCTCGTTTCTGGTGCTGTAGTAGTCTGCAGGATGCCCAAAGAGGATCTGCTGATATATATATATATATGTATATACATATATATATTATATATATTATATTTTATATATATATATATATATATATATATATATATATATATTTTTTTTTTTTTTTTTTTTTTGCAGTTTAGTATTTGTAGTGTGTTGAAATTATTTGTTGTGCTAATTTTTTTTTCTTGTTAGCTTTCTTTTGTAAGCAGTAGAAATATCTAAGCAATCCAAAGGCGTAAAACCCTCGGGTTTTAAAAATTGCTCAAAATGCAGTCAGAAAATGTCTGTGACTGATGGGCACACTCTATGTGCATACTGCTTTGGTGCAGTACACCTCCAAGAATCCTGTGCAATATGGCATTCCTTCAGCCACAGGGTTCTTCTAGAAAGAAAGAACAGGTTGATCCTCAGGGAATTACTAAAGACCCCTTTTTCAGAAGCTGTAGGGGAAGGTCAGGATCCTTCCAAATCTAGCCTTTCCCCCTCTTCTAAATCTGATAAGTCCAACAAAAGATCATCTACTATATCTTCAGAGGCTCAATTTGAGTTGACAACACAATTACAAAAAGCTTCCTCATCGGACCCTTAGTCTGTTGGGCCTGAAAAGCCTTCAACCTCGGCTCCTTCAATCTTGAAACCATTGGTGTTTCCAGTTCAGAGTTGGTCCCCAGAACTGGAACCAGTTTCTCCAACGTTGAGATCTCCTATTTTACAAGCCTCCAGATCTCTTGATCCCTCCACTCGATCCTCCAGGAGCCTTATGATGTTGATCTCATGATGCGGAGGCTTTTAAGGACACTGGGGCTTGCAAAACGTCTGTTGGATCTGACCCGGAGGGTTTCAGAACTGACCCGGCCTACCCTGTCACCATCCATTCCTCCTCTGAACTGATCCCGGTCTTCGGAGCTGGAATGTCTGGCACTGGTCATTGTGGAACGGTCAGAAATGAGACCTATTCCAGGATCTTCAGTTCTGACTACTGTTCCGACATCCTTGGTTCCATCTGAACTCGAGTCTAGGAGCCAACATTCTCCTGTCGGGTCCAGGGAGGAGAGTTGAATCAGACAATTGTAGGACCCGAACTTGCCTCTCAAGACCTTGGCGCATGTGAGCACAGCTCTTCCATTGGCCTCAGAGCCAACTGTGGTGCCGGGGATATCTTCTGGTTCTTTGGAGCCAGGAGCTTCTGCAGATCAGGGACAGGGGGCTTTCGAGGTGATGGGGAGAGTGCTGTCTCCACAGACAGCTCCACTCTCAGCTCCAGGCATTCTTCCCCCAAAGGCTCCGGTGTCTGTCTCTGCACCACTGCTTCCTCAGACATGAGGAGACCCTAGGCCTCAGGATGCCCCATTGGGTGAACCCCTCTCTTCTGAAACCTCTCCAGAATACCCTTCTGAAGAGGTCCCCCATAAGAGACTATGTAAGAGGAAGCATTTAGACTCCCCGGAGGAGTCTGTCATTTCTGACACAGACCTTGATGAGTCAGAACGGTCCCTATGGTCACCTTCTGAGGATGTCTCCTTTGCAGACGTCCTGGAAATACTTAAGCAGAGAGGTGGCTGGAAGCCCATCAACCCTTCTGAGTAGGAGTCTGTGTACCTGAAGGCTTTTGGGTCTTGCACTTCCAGCACTTGGGTGTCTCTGCCTTTCAATGAACTGATGGACCTACTTTGTAGAAAGGCATGGGAGTCTCCAGATTCAGTGGAGCCTGTTCATCAGAGGCCATACAAGTTCATAACTTTACCCATGCATAAGACTTTTCTCATGAAAGGTGTCCCAGTAGATGCTATGGGGGTGGCGGCGGCGGCCACCAAGAAGGAACTTTGAGACATCCTATGTCCATCCACTGAACAATACGATGGACAGATATGGAAAGTGCACCTTTTCTTCAGCAACCTTTGTACTCAGATTGCTGAATTGTCTCACCCACTTTACCAGACTTCAGAGAGATCTCTTGAAAGAGCTAGGAGATACTCTCCAAGGTCCAGTAGCTGAAGGGGTATCAGAGAAGGTTTCCTGTCGCACTCCTCCTTAAATTCAGTGGTCAACTCCTCCATGAGACTCATTTCTTATGCAGCCGATGGAGTGAGTAGGGCAGCAGGTTCAGGAATTTCCCCAAGGAGATATTCCTGGATGTGCTTGTGTGACTTTGCAGAGCCCTTTAAATTTTCTTTTGTGAACACCCCTTTCGACGGCCTGTCCCTGTTGGGCCAAAAGTTATACACACAAACCAGGTGTGAACAAGAAGGAAAAACTCTCTCTGCTGTAGTAGTCCATTTTCCCTACATACCAGACCTTATCTTAAGGGTCAAAAGGGAGGAAATGTGATTCCAAAATTCCCAGAGAGTTTTCCAGGACACACGTGGGGGATTCTTCCCCCAGGGGGCAGAGGGGGAAGCAGTAATGGAAGACCCTAACCACATGGCAGAGGGGGGTCCTCAAAATCAGGGCGGCAGGGAAACTTTCCTTGGTAAGCCCTTCCAGCGCTCCTGACAGGAGGCCCATCTCTCCATCTGTGGAGGCAGTCGGGGGTGGATTATCTTTGTACCCAGAAGCCTGGCTAAAAATAAAAGACAAGTGGGTACAAAGACTCATATCCAGAGGTTACTCTATACCCTTTTCCTTTCCCGTCCCAAACATAGAAATCATCCACCAAGCAAGTCTAGAGATAGAAAAGTTGCTAGGAAAAAGTCATCCAAACAGTCCCCGCAGACCAGATAGGATCTGGAACTTACTCAAGGTTCTTTTAGTTACAAAAAAAAAAAAAAAAAAAAACGGGGGACTGGAGACCCATCCTGGATCTCAGCAAATTTAACAAGTCTGTAAAAAAAAAAAAAAAAATCAAAGTTCTGGATGGTAACACTACAGTTGATACTCCCTTTTCTGGGAAAAGACGATTGGATGTGCTCTATAGACCTCCAGGATGTGTACTACCACATAAAGATGGACAGGCGATCAAGGAGTCATTTGCGCTTTTAGCTGGGAGCCAGTCACTACCAGTTTCGAGCTGTCTTCTTTGGTTTCACTACAGCCCCCAGAGTGTTCACCAAGTGTATGCCAGTAGTCATGACTCACTTAAGGTGCCTAGGATTCTGGGTATTTCTGTACCTAGACAATTGGCTCCTAACAGCCACCACTCAGCATCTACTAATAAAAGCGAGACACACCACATTGAAGCTCTCACCTAGGCATCACAATAAATTACAAAAAATCTGCCTTATTGCCATCCCAACATATCATTTTTATAGGAGCAGATCTACATACAACAAAAATTATGGCAACCCCCCCCCCCCCGAAAGATTTCAACTCGTACATCAGGTCTTGAACCTGAAAAAAAAATCCAGGATCCAGGAAAAGAGTACAAGCAAGAACAGTTCTAAAAGTCTTGGAGACCATGCCAGCAGCAATAAACTTAGTTCCATTAGCATTCCTGCATATGAGGATTCTGCAGTGACTACTGTTCACTTAGTTGTCCTTGCAGGAACTACCCATGTCCCATCAAATTCTGATAACAGAATCTTGCAAGACCTTCGTTGGTAGATTCATTCCACACATGTGACATTAGGTTGACCCTTTGTTCTTCCTCAGACATTAGCCACAGTAACCACGGTCGCTTCCCAGGTGTGTGTGTGTGTGGGGGGGGTTATCTGGAAAGGACAGTTCAGGGTACTTGGCAGGATCACGTGGCCCATTTGTACATCAGTGTCCTAGAGATGAGAGCAGTGCTTTTAGCATTGCAAACATTCTAGGACTTTCTTCTGCTGGGAACTATTGCAGTACAGAAAGACAATATGTCAGTTGTTTGGTACATAAACAGGGAGGAATCCGATCTTACCCCCTTTGATGAGAGGCCCTGAGAATATGGGAGTTGCCTATCTCCTCCCAATGCTTTCTGGTAGCAACACAAATCTTGGGGAAATCCAGCATGATAGGGGACAAACACAGCAGAGAGATTCTGATGCCTCACGAGTAGTCCCTAAAGCAAGAGATAGCGGATATGATTTTCCGCAAATGGGGTAGCCTTGCTACAATCTTTTTGCCACATCAATAAATGCCAAATGCAGCAGCTATTTTGCCCTAATCCCTCCACCAGAAGAATCACCAAGGGATACACTTGTACACTATTGGCCCTCATGTCTCCTCTACACTTTCCTCCCTTTCCGTTAATACCCAAAGTTCTTCAGAAAGCTAGCTCCATGGGAAGGACCTTGATACTTGTCACCCCCTACTGGCCTCGTCAAGTGTGGTTCCCCTTCCTTTGGCCTCATCTCCCGGAGGAGCCATGGATTCTAGACCTAGTTCCAGACCTTCTGGCTCATGCGTCGGGAATGCTCTACCAAACCCTTTTAACCCTCAAATTGACAGCTTGGCTGCTCCGATTCCATACTTACCCAGGCTTCCTACCCTTTCCCCATCAGTGAAACATATATTGATTTTGTCTCATAAGGCTTCAACGAGGAAATTATATATCAGCAAATGGAAGAGATTTTCCTCTCGGGCTTTGAAAAATCACATTGACCCTTTCTCTGCCCCTATATCTTCCATATTAGAATTCTTGGCAAAGCTTTTCCATGAGGATGCAGCTGCGAATACTATTTGAGTTCAAATATCAGCGATATCAGATTTTCATATAGGTTAATCGGGACTAAATGTGATGTCCTGCAGACTTTGCAAAGTGTTTCTGAGGGATACTATTCTTTTAAGATAACCATTTAAGGTCCCTTTAGCACAGTGGGACCTGAATGTTGTCTTATCCCATTTGAACCTGCATCATCCTGTGATCTGAAGTTTTTAACTTGGAAGACCATTCTTTTAATAGCTATCACGTCTGCTAGAAGTGTTTCAGAGTTACAAGCATGATCTATAAACCCCCCCATATGCTTTTCCAAAAACAACTGTCTCTACGAACAAATCTGTCCTTTCTACCAAAAGTGTGTTCAGAATCTAACTTAAACCAGTCCATAGAATTGCCAGTTTTCTGTCCCAACTATGGCAATAAGGCAGAGTATATGCTTCATCAACTAGATGTGCATAGACAATTACATTTCTCTTTGCATAGGACAAAGGACTTCAGAAAGACTGACCAATTGTTTGTGTCCTTTTCAGTCTACAAGAAAGGTGCTCCTGTTACTAAGATCACTCTTTCCAGATGGTTATCAGATTATATTACTTTTATCTACAAATCTCAGAACAAAGAACTCCCTGCCAAAGTAAAAGGTCATTCTACAAGAGTAATAGCTACCTCTTCTGCCTTTCGGATGAGATTACCAATTGATACCATTTATGTTGCAGCAACATGGTCAAGGCCTCGTACCTTTATTACTCATTACAAAGTTGATTTAGCCTCCGGGAACAGGGCCTCTTTTGGGTCCACTGCCCTTAAGAATATAATCAATTGAGCTACCTAAGAAAGGTGGTGCTAGGAATGCTGTCCCAACCAGTACAGAATGAAGGCGAGGTAGGACAACATCACATAAAGAAGTTATGTACTCACCATAACGTTCCACGTGTGTTGTCCATCTCACCTTTATTCTTACATCCCACCCTCCTTCCCCCAGCCATTAGCTCCTAGAGGACTGAGGGGATACAATTGGTGACTAATGTTCTCCAAGGTACTGACCTTTTTCATAGCTTTTGTGGTAGTAAGTATCTTAATAGTACTTTGCATTTATAATGTATGTAAGTATTCATCCCATCTGTCTGATTCATCTCATGGGTTTTGGAGCCGATTATCAGATACAAGCCAGCAAAACTAATGCTCCAGATTGGGCTTCTTTATTTTTTCCTTCTCTAGCACCTGGTTGTAAAACTACCCCAGATCTTGTTTACTGCCAAATATTTGGAAATGTATTACATTATGTTTGTTTCTTGTTTATTTGACTACTACTACTACTACTACTACTAACGTCATTTTTTAAGAGCTCCTTTATAACTTTTTCTCCTCAAAAACCCTTCCTTAGTCACATAGGCTTTTGGCTGGCTGACTGTGCTTTCTCAAAGTTCTTACTTAAAAAAAAAAAGAGTTTATATATATATATATATATATATATATATATATATATATATATATATATATGATCTAGGACTATTGAACAAAAGTTCAGTAGTCCGAATCCACAATAATCTAATGCACTTTAATGAAAGCACTTTAGGTGAAGTCCATTCGGGAAAAAAAAAAAACAATAAATCTTCTTTTATGCAGGGGGGCAAGCCCCCTACACCCCCCTACTTTTATATTCTCACTCCAAGGTTGCACGGCAGTGGGGATAAGGGAATTCTCCCTTAACTGCACCATAGTGTGACCAGCGCAACCAACATACATAACCGAAAGTGCTGCTTTGGTGAACAGCACTTTCGGTTATGTATGTTCGGTAATTTCTGCTTTGGCAGAAAGTGCCATCGGGGATCTGTACGGATCCCAGATATATATATATATATATATATATATATATATATATATATATATATATATATATATGGGAACCCTTCATTTGTTCGAACTTTCAAATGTTCGAATCTCATATGGCCGATACCATATGAGCGAACATTTAAAAGGCTGACAAATGATAGCAGAGATCCCGCTACAGTGCGGGACTGGAAGATTCCCCTTTCCTGCACTGTAGTGCAAACTTGGAGTGAGAATATGTAAGTAGCAGGGGGTGTGGGGGGTACAGGGTGGCTTGCCCCCCTGCATAACACAGTTTTACTGTGTTTACAGGTAGGTAACTGGTGCTATTTCAGGATGTCAGTCATTCGGAATGTCGATCGTATGGTGTCAGCCATATGAAATTCGGCATTTTAAATGGTCGACATTCTGAAGTAGACCCATATATGTGTATATATATATATATATATATATATATATATATATATATATATATATATATATATATATATATAGTGTAGAGTACTTGAGTCTGATAGTTTAAATTTCTTCACTGTATTTTTTTCTTTGTGTGTCTGTTACTCTATAATAATGGAAAAAAGACGAGAAGAGCTTCAGAAAATGTTTTGAAATGTGACCACAAAATTTTACCCCCCCCCCCCCCCAGGACACCCATGAATTGAGTGTTTTGTGCCTGGGTTTGGATCATTTGTCTGTGGATTGTTCAATCTGCAAAATATTCAGTCCTATTAACTTATTGGACTGGAGAAATAAGCTATTAAAGTTGCTGCCCCTGGATCCTGAGGCAGACAAACCTGGGAAGGGTAAAGACAGGAATAATTGAAAAGGTCAAAGAAAAGTATAGAGAAAAAGGAGAATCTGAAAAGAGAAAGGCTGCTTATGTGACTCATTCACTGGCTCCAAATGTAGCTAAGTTTGAGTGGACATCGATTTCAAAATCAACAAAATCTGCTTTCGCTCCATATTGGAGCTGATAGTGATACCTGACAGATCACCTAAGAGAATAATTAGACACACTTCCTCCTTGAGGAAAGTCTTTTTGTTTCCAGTCTTGGCCACCTTCCACTTCACTGCACTCCTTCAGATCTTTCAAGAGTACCTCAGAACTTAGTTTGGGATCACATGATGAGGGCTTTCTTAAAAGTTTAGATTGAGGTAACTGTTCTCCCATTCCCATCTATCTTGAGGGTGGATTGGGCTAACCTCTTATCTCCCATTTGTGCTCCTTCCCTGGTTCATGCTTTGGCACTGGTGGTGTTTGAGATGATGCTCCTCCTGCAGTCCTTTTCCTTGGGGCAAATGGTCCTTTCATCTCAGTTCCTGAGGTTTTGAGTCTGATGAACTTGACTCTGAGACCTTTGGAGTTGAGTGATCCTTAAACGTGACATCTTGATGCCAAGTCTTCAGCACCATCCTCTAATCCACCTTTTAGGGCTCCCTTTATTGTGTCAGAGACATTGTCTTTTGAGGCTTTAGCAGAAATCTCCTCTTCTAGGCCCAACACTCTGTTGGCCTTGGGGGGGGGGGTGGTATCTTTGTCAGTGCCATCCACTTCTTTCAATTACCAGAGCTATTCTCCCTAAAGAAGTTCCTTATATTCGGCAGATGTGGGGTCAGCCTTCAAGATAATGGACAGAATTATAGCTTCTCTACTGAGAGCTGACTTTTAGGCTTCTACTAAGTCTGCTAAATCCTAGGATGTGCACAGTTGTCTGCACAGCCCTTCATGCATCCCTATGTCAGGACGGGGGGAATGATCCTTAAAGAACTCCTCAGATACACCTAGTATCCTCTTAGGAGTCAGATTCACCCCCTCCCAACATTCAGGACAAAAGAGAAGATGCAGGAGGCACATTGGCTCCCCTTCAGAATTGTATCACATCAGACACTGACTCTGATGATTGACGGCTCCCCCAATCCTGTACAGAAGGCTCTAATTTTTGGGAGATCCTCAAATTGATGCTGCAAAGGGGATCCTTGCCAACAAATCAACCCTGTGATGAAGAGATCTTTATTGTGACCTGTTGCTCAGCAGTCTATGCTACTTTGGTGGTGCCTCCTGTGGACCACTTTATAGACCAGGATGGCATGGCAAGAGCCTTATGCATAGTGTCTATTCCCTGAAAACTTGTTAAAATTTTTAGACTTCCCAAGGGCAGACAGTTTTCGTCCAAAGTTCTCTTGGCGGACTCAATTGTTGTGGCAGCTGCAGCAAAGAAAGAGCTGACAGATGTTACAGCCACTGTCCATCTGCCCAGCAAGGAGTCCAGGGCCATGGACAGAATGGGGAAGCAGTTGTATGCATCAGAGACTTTCACCCTTGGGTATTGAACTAAGCCATCCACATGAAACACTTTTCAGAGGGCTCTAGCAAAACATATTTTAGCCTCTTTGAAGATGCTGCCCTCTCCAGACTCTTAAGACACAATTATAGATCATTTGGGCATTATGTTCAATATAACTAATCTCTCCTTGCTGCTAATGCATAATTCAGCTGATGGAGCGGCTCATGCAGCAGGTGCAGGCATTATGATGAGGTGTCATGCCTAGCTTTGCCCTTGTGATTTCATGGACAATTGTAGGCATCATTTATGAATGCCCCATATGATGGATCATCCTTGTTTAGTTCTTATATCAAAGAAGTTGCATAAGTGTGAAGATGGAAAGAAGATATCTGTTGTTAGGAGTCAAGTATGAGACATTGTAACAATCTAAAAGGGGGCCTAAATCCTTGTGAATCAGAAAAACTCAATGCCAGTCCTTTGACTCCACTTCTGAAAGGGGCAGCAATGACAGAGATGGCCCCTTCAATGGATGCAGACCCAGAGGTCAAGGTGGTCTTCAGAACCAGAAATATCACAGTACTTTCTCTGATGGACAGCCTAACTATCCTTGAAGGGCTGCCATCACTCTCCCTTCTGGAGATGGTCAGGGGTCATTTATCCCACTACTGTCCTGGGTAAGATGAATACTGTCCAGAAGGGATACAATTCCCTTTTCTGCCAACCACTACTGAGAGTCTGGATGCTTTCAGATGTTCCACCCTATCAACAAAACACTTCCTGAAGAGAGTTTCTATCTTTAGAAAAAAAGTAATTCAGGAGGTCCCACCAGATCAGACAGGCTTAAAATATTTTTCGAGGGTTTTTGTGTTTGCAAAGAAAAACAAGGACTCTGGTTGATTTTGGACCTCAGCACCTTAACCACATAACTAACAAAGACCCCATTCAGGATGATCATGGTGCAAGCAATTTTGCCTTATCTGCAGGCAAATGATTGGGTGTTTTCCATAGCTCTCAAAGGGGCCCCCTTCACATGGTCGACATTTCAGAAAGCCGAAGACCAATGGCTGAGACCATATGATCGACTTTTGAAATGTCGACCATGTGGAATGGGCATCTCCATACAGTGCAGAATGGAAAGATTTCCATCTTCTGTACTGTAGTACGATCTTGGAGTTATATTTAAGTTTCGGGGGGTGGACCCCCCCATGGGGGAGTGCAGGGGGGCTTACCCCCTGCTAGCAGTGCTAAGGTTGGTGTTTGTTATCTTTTTTTTTTTGTTTTTGTTTTACATGGTCGACATTTCAAAAGTCGATCGTATGGTCTCGGCCATACGGTCTTCGGCTTTCTAAAATATCGACCATGTAAAGTAGATCCCTCTCAAAGATACTTACCTTCATATCAAAATAGCTTGAGTCCAGGAGATATTTATACTTGCATGTGAGAGCCAGTCACTTTCAATTTAGAGTTCTGCTGTACTTGCTGCAGCTCTCTGTCTCTGTAACCTAGGAGAAGTCATATCTGCAACGAACATAGGCATTTTTATCCATAGGATACTACCTAGCTATAGCAGACCACATAGTCAGGATTCAGATCTTAAGAAACTTATACAAACCTCTAAAACCTCCTTCAGTTTCATTCTTCACCAGTTTTCCTAGTTTGAGCCCTAGGTATAATGTCTTCTTCCATACTCGTAATGCGGGTCTATATCACTTCATTGAATACTCACATTATCACACCACTATTAACTGGAACCAGTTTTTCATAATCTAACTTTATCGAACAGCCATTTAATCAAAGTTTTTCACAGGAAAAAAACGGCTGGGCAACCTACCACCCATGACAAAATTCTAAAAATTTAAAACTCACCGAAGTGGGGGGGGGCTTTGCTAAATATGCAACTCTGAAATTGCACTGCAGTGGGGAAAATGAAAATTTACAATGATGGCCAACCATTTTTTTCCACTATGAAAAACTTTGATTAAATGGCCATTCAATAAAGTGAGCTTTCGACTAAGTGAGTTCCATTAATGGTGGTTCAACAATGTATTTGATGAAGTGATATAGACCCCATAATGCGGTCCACTTGATTTCATGTGTAAATGCTTCAGTGGCTATTTTGAGTACACAGCTGTGGTATGGTATGTCAACAGGCAGGGAGAAACCAAATCCTACCCCTTATGTCAAGAGGCCATGAAAATTTGGCAGTGGGTAACTGAAAGCAGCTTATATTCTAGAAGAAGCAACTGTCTTGCAGACAAGGTCAGCAGATCTGTTCTGATGCCTTACAAGTGGTCTTGCAATGTATCAGCAGCCTAGCAGATATTCAGTCACTGGGGGCATCGTTATTGATACCCGTCTGCCTCCCCAACTACCACCAAGTACTGTAACTTCTTTGTCTTCATCCCTCCAAAAGGACAGCCCCAAAGAGATACGGGAGCTGGACAGAGACCCTCAGGGCTCCTTTACCTATTCCCTCTTCTTCCCCTAATGTCCATGTTCTTGCAAAAGAAGATGAGATGCACCTCCTTGCACCTTATTGTCCCAAGCAAATTTGGTTTCTCTTGTTGAAGCCTCAAATCTGGGCGCCTCCCTGACTCTTGCATCCCAGGGAGGATCTACTCTCTCAACCATCTGAGTAACCTCACTTGGACTTGCACACACTCAAGTTAACTGCCTGGTTTATCCAGTTCTTATGATGACCAAAGACTCTTCTTTGTCTCATGATGTTATTCTTATCCTTCCCACATTTCAAAGAGTCTGTTCTTAAGCTTTACAGCAGCAAATGGAAATGTTTCTCCATTTGGGCTGCTCAAGGGATAGATCTTCCTAGCACTTCTATTCCTAAGAGCCTGCATTTTCTCAGACACATCTGATTCAGGTTCCAGTTATTTAACCATTAAGATACAGCTCCCTGCAATATCTAACTTTCGTAATGGATTTAATTCCTACTATTTAGCTTCTCACAGACTATGTAAAGCCTTTCTCAAGGGAACCTTTTTTTCTCTGTTCTGAGATTAGTGAACCTATACTTCCATTGGACCTTAGTTTTGTTCTAACAGTGCTAACAAAGTCCCCCTTTGATCCACAGTCTTCTACTACTTTGAAGTTTCTTTCTTGGAAGACTTCATTTATTGTGGCAATAACTTCAGCTAGATAGATCCATCTTATTTAGTATTTCATAAGGACAGGGTTTCACTATGCACAGATCCTTCCTTTATCCCAGGTCAAAATTTGAACCAACCTATCCCCCAATCAGTATTACTTCCAAACCGCTCTAACAAAGAAGAAAATATTCTTCACACTTTGGATAATGTCCTTCCATTTCACTGTTGCAGTATTCATTACAATAGGGATCCCCTGCCAAGGGTAGCCCAATGTCTTGCCAGTATACCAAAGCCTTTAGGTTGCTTTAAGGTACGCTGTATGTCACAAGTGTCCTCCTTGCATAGCATAGGATGTAAAGGTGATGTCTGGACGTACCATCCTCAGAACAACTTTGCTAGTCTGAATGCCATCTCTTGATTGAATGCCCACTCCATTGCTGGTTCATCGATCCATTGCAGATAAGTGCATCATTTTGTTTTGCTTTTCCTTTTTGTAATTGTTATTTTTGGGGTTTTATGCCATCCAAGAAAGGTAAATGCCAGTTTGAGAGACAGATTCTCCATAAAGACCAACATGAACATTGTCTGTTTTGCCTTGGTGCCTTTCACAACCATACATCTTGCTCTATCTGTCAGGCCTTTGTTCCCCAAACCCTTCATAGTGGGTTTTCTTCTTGGGCACTTTATCTTAAAAGCCAGCACCTCAAACTCTTAGCTAAGGATACAATGGAGGAACTTCTCGGTCTGTGAAGAAGGTGACCAAGAAACCTTGTCCTGAATCTTCTACTGTTTAGCCTCTGGACATTTTTTCCTGAGAAGAGTGAATGCCCAGAGGTTTGCCCAACTTTATCATTTGATTTTGTTGCAGCGACCAGGTTGGAGGCCAGTAGGGAATCCAATTTCTAGCATGTCCGTGGAGGCATTGCAGTCTGTTTTGGGCATTCAGAGGGAGAAACAGCTGATTTTCTACTAGGGGCTAAAGAGGTGTTCTGAAATTTATGTGAGCGAAGAAGTCCCTACTACCATTATTGAATGCCTCCCTGGGTATGAACCTTCTACTTTTCATAAGGCAGATGTCCCACTGTAGAAAAAGCAGACGACTAAGCATATTCTTCCTGTTCAAGGATCCACTGAGTGAATGGTAATCCTTCACTCAAGGTTTGTTTAGTGCTTTGACAGCTTTGAAACCTCCTCAGGGTGTTTCTGTTCCAGCCCCTCCTTGGTCCTCTAACGTACTTAAAAGACCCAGAGCGAACAGGATTCCTCTGAAGAGGAGACTGATTCAGATGAGGAATCCCTTGCTTATTCTTCTCAGATTCCCTCTCCTTTGGATTATGGTTTGGAGGAAGATGACTCAACCAGTCCTGATACTCATTTTGAAGAGATTACTTTTGAGGATACTATTTCTAGGATGATGGAATAATGGGGATTGTGCTCAGGTTTCTGAGTTTCAAAAAAGGTATGAGTTGCTGCATATGGATTTTCTGCTGTTTCTCCTGTCTTGGCTGCTTTGTTGGATGCATTTTCTAATGCTTCTTAGCCCCCTGCCCCTAAGAAGCCTGATAGATTCTATAGAGTGCCAAAGGACTGTAGATTTTTGTATAAATGTCCTCCTGCGTACCCTTCTGTTGTGTGTGTGGCTACTGACAAACCATCTCAACTGCTGCCTTCTGCTAAGTTGCTGCCCTCTGATAATGATAGCAGAACCAAGGAAAGGCTATGGAAGAAGGTTTATACATCTGCTACCTTGGCTTTTAGGGCTGTTAATCATCAGACCCACATGTCTAGGTACCTTTTGGCTCTTTTATCCCAGGCTTGTCAGGTTATTTCATATCTTCCTGACTCTGAGGATAGAACGTCTGCCCATTCCTTGTTGGGGACTTCCTCTCAGGTGGTTAGGCATTCCATTGTGTAGTTATGATACAGCAGATGCCTTGCCTAGGGCTGCTACTTTTGGGTCCATGATAAGGAGGTATTCTTGGCTTCAGCTTTAGCCTTTGCCCTATGATATTAAGGCAAAGTTGATGGCTGTCCCTCTAGATAAACACTTGTTTGGCCAAGCTGCTTCTGATTTAAGTTCCTTTAAGATAAGGGCAAAACTTTACAGGAACTTAAACGTGTTTGTTTCTCCTGTGCCCAAATTTCAGAGAAATGACATCTGTAAGCCAGCTTTTGTTCATAGGCAGTCTCACCCTCCTCCAAAGGGTAAAAAGGGTGGAAAGCGAGCTCCTCGTGTGAAGGATACTTAGACTTCTGTGTCTTGGAAGTCTCCTTTTCCTGAAAAAAAAAAACAGGTGCTGTCTGACTGCACTATTCTTCCTAACCACTTTCCTCTTTCAATTTGCCATTCTTTTTCTCTTCCTGTTTGGCTTCCGATTACTCAGGATTCCTGGGTTCTGTCCATTATCCACCAGGGAAATTTCATGGTCTGGAAATCTTGTCATCCTTTTATGGGTATTCCTCAGCCCCCTCAGGAACAATGGTCTTTCTTTCCAGAGGTGCTTTGAGGTCGTTTGAGTCAGGGTACTATTCAAGAGGTACCGTTGTCCCAAAGGGGAAGGGTTATTTTACTCCTGGATGTTTCTAGTGCCCAGGAAAGAGGGTACTTGCAGACCAGTCCTAGACCTCTCTCATCTAAACACTTTTCTCAAGGGTGCTCTCCTTTTGAATGTTGTCCCTTCAGATGATGATCCCTATTTTGCTTCCTCGGGCTTATATGGTATCTCAAGATCTCAAGGATGTTTATTTCCATATTCTAATTCATCCCCTTATGATATTTTTATGTTTCTCTGTTGCTTCCTATCATTTTCAGTTCTCTGCTTTGCCCTTTGGTCTTTCTACTGCCAAAAGGGTATTCACCAAATGCCTCGCTGCTATGATTGCTTTTTGCAAACTTCAAGGAATCCAAGTCTTTCCTTACTTGGATGACTTTCTAGTTCAGCCGTCCTCTCCAGAGATCTTACTGCAAAATCTTAATTTTGCCGTTTCCCTTCTGAAAAGGCTGGGGTTCACGATAAACTTCAAAAAGTAATTTTTGACTCCTCAAGACCATGTTTTTCTGGGGGTGCAGGATACAGATTGTGCCTTTGCTGGCATCCCTGCCTCCTCCCAATACCTTAACATTCATTGCCTTCTTTTAAACTCTTCTTCATGTGGCCTCTGTCACAGCCATGAATTTTCTGAGAGCTCTAGGGTTTATAGCATCTACTACGCTTTTACTATGCTTCCTCTGGCCAAACTCCACATGAGAAAGTCTCAGTGATTTTTAAAGTTAGTTTAGCTTCAACTTGCACATCCCTTAGACTTTGTAATTCCTCTTCTACCTTGTCTCAAGAAGGAACTTCAATGGCGGATTCAGCAGTTGGCTCTAAATTCAGGGCTTCCTTTTTGTCCTCCTCTTCCCTCTCAGAAGTTGCTCACAGATTCCTCAGATGTGGGATGGGGAGAAGCTTTTGGTTCACTAAGGGTTAAGGGAGTGTGGTCACCTCACCAACAGAAGGAGCACATAAATATTAGAGGGGAGAACTCTTCTGCTGGCCCTTTAGGCTTTTCATCCTCTCCTTACCAGGATCTCTCAAGGTGTTTACAGATAATACCACAGTGATGTATGCAAACAAACAGGGAGGGACAAGATCTTATATTCTTTGCCGGTTTGCACTCCTGGTGTGGGATCTTGCTATCCGGTATCAGGTTACTCTTCAGGCAGTTTAATTTCCCTCAGGTCAAAACATTGTGGCAGACACACTGAGCAGGTCCTTAATTCAGTCCTATGAATGGATGCTTCACAGGAATGCGTTTCTGGACATTGTCCACTAGTGAGGTACTCCTCAAATAGATCTTTTTGCCTCCCCTCTGAACAGACAACTTCCTCTGTTTTGTGCCGGAGACACAGGTCCTCTGTTTTGGAAGGTGGACACCTTATCTTTTTCTTGGAAGGGAATTTTTCTCTACACTTTCCTTCCTCTTCCTATTATTCCAGAAGTCCTGTTCAGGATTCAATGGGATGCTCCGAAAATCTTGTTGGTGACTCCCTTTTGGCCAAGACAGCATTGGTTCTCCCTTCTGCATTTAGCCAGGAGCAATCATCACAAGTTACCGCATAGGGTGGACCAGCTCACACAAGACAAGAATCTCTCCTCTATCCCCACCTGTACACTCTTCAGTTGACACTGTAGTTGATAGGATTTTGATTCCACATAGGCACCTTTTTTTCTGAGGATGTGATTAGGGTTCTGCAGGAGTCCAGGAAACCCTATACTAGGAAATCCTACTTATCCAAATGAAAGAGGTTTTCTACTTGATGTCTTTCCTGTAACATGGATCCACTTTCTGTAGACGTTCCTTTGGTTCTTTCCTGTCTGTAAATTACTCAATGCTGGGTTGGCTTACTCTTCTGTTAAGGTCCACTTATCAGCTATATCTTCTTGTCTGCCTTTGTCTTCCTTTATCTTGTATATTTGAAGCTAAATAATTCCTTAAAGGTGCCCTTCATATTAGGCCTCACAGAAAGCCTGTTCCTCCTTCCTGGGATCTTAATTTTGTTTTGGAAAAATTGACCCAGGCTTCTTTTGCGCTTACAGTTTCAGCTTCCTTGCGACATTGCTCTTGGAAAACTGTACTTTCATTAGCCCTTACTTCTGCCAGACAGGTTTCCGAGCTCCAAGCCCTTATGGCTTGCCCTCCTTTTTTGGTTTTTCATAAGAACAATGTGTCCTTGCATACTAATCATTCTTTTATGCCTAAAGTGGTGAATGAGTTGTCCTTTAATTGGTCTGTTCACTTGCCCACTTTCTTCCCTTCTTCACAGTCTGCCAGTGTGAAGGTACTGTACACGTTGGATATGCATAGAAAACTCAGATTTTATTTGGATACGACTAAGGCTATTATGAAATCTAATCAGCGTTTTATTTCTTTTCATCTTAGGTCCTTAGGATTAGCTGTGTTCAAGCAAACTTTCTTCTTGGATATCTACAACTGTTTCTTTTTGTTATTCTTTTCATGGTAAGAGCCTTCCTTGTTCTGTTAAGGCTCATTCTGCTAGAGCTGTGGCATCTTCAGGTATTTCTTCAAGGGTTTGGCTACTACCTTTTCTTGAGGCAGCTACCTGGACTTCAGTGCATGCATACATTTACCAAGTACTACAAGTTGGATGGAATCTCCAGAGCTAGAGCTGGTTTTGCTAGGGCCATTCTTCATGGCTTCCTAGAGAGCTCTGCTGTCCTTCGTCCTGTCCTGTTTCTTCCTGAGCTTTTGCAGTCTCCCTAATGTTATGAATACTGAAACAGTGATATGGAAGGACATAGTACAGTTGTGTAATATGTCACCATAACAGTAGATGCCCTTCTCTTCAGTGTTGCAGTATTCACTCCCTCCCTCCTCCCCCTGGTCCCATTTATCTTCTGAATGTACTGTTTACCTCTTTTTGTCCTTGAACTAGCATTCCTACTAGGGCTGTCAGTTCTGAGGATGGTACACCTGGATGTCACTTTTATACCCTATGTCTCGTGAAGAGCATATTTTTGATGCACAGTGTACCTTAAAGCAGCCTAAGGCTTTGATATACTGGCTGGAAGTTAGGCTGCCCTTGGTAGGGGATCCCTAATGTTATAAATACTGCAACAGTAAAGAGAAGGACATCTACAGTTGTGGTAAGATTTTACAAAACTGTACTCTATCTCATCCATCCCCACCTGTCCACTCTTCAACTGACACTGTGGGTGATAGAATTTTGATTCCATATAGACACCTTTTTTTCTGAGGATATGCTTAGTGTCCTGCAGGAGGCCCGGAAACCCAATACTAGGAAATCTTACTTAACCAAATGGGAGAGGTTTTCTGTTTAGCGACTCTCGTAACCTGAATCCACTTTCTGTGGCTGTTCCTTTGGTTCTGTCTTATCTGTGTGAATTGCTCAATGCTGGATTGGCTTATTCTGTTAAGGCCCAGTTATTAGCTGTCTCTGCTTGTCTGTCTTCATCTCTCCTTTAGCTTCTAGGTTTGAAGCTAAACAATTCCTTAGAGGCATCCTTCATATTAGGCATCCCTGGAAGTTGTTCCTCCATCCTGGGATCTAATTTTGGTTTGGAAAATTTGACTCTGGCTCCTTCTGAGCCTGCAGTTTCAGCTTCCTTGCAACATTGCTTCTGGAAGACTGTCCTTTTGTTAGTTGATACTTCTGCCAGACAGGTGTCTGTGCTTAGAGTCCTTATGGCTTGTCCTCCTTTTTTGGTGTTTCATAAGGACAGGGTGTTCTTGAATACTAATCCTTAGGTGGTGAATGAGTTGTTTCTTAATCAGTCTATTTATTTGTCCACTTTTTTCCTTCTCCCCGGTCTGCCAGTGAGATGGTACTGCACACTTTGGATGTGCACAGACAACTCAGATTTTATTTGGAGAAGACAGACTATTAGAAAATCTGATCATCTTTGTTTACTTTCATCCTGGGTCCTTAGGATGTGCAGTGCCCAAGTAGACTATTTGTTCTTGGATCTCTAAGCCTATTTCTTTTTATTATTCCTTTCATGGTAAGAGCCTTCCTTATTTGGTTAAGGCTCATTCTACTAGAGCTGTGGCCTCTTCTGGTGCTTTTTCAAGGGTTTGGATATTAACTCATTTCTTGAGGCAGCTACATGGACTTTTGTGCATACTATTACCAAACACTACAAGTTGGATGGAGATGGAGTCTCCAGAGCTAGAGCTGGTTTGCTACGGCCATCTTGCATGGCTTCCTAGAGAGCTCTGTTGGTCCTTCCTCCTCCTTTTCTTCTTCCTGAGCTTTGGCACTCTCCCTATTGTAATGAATACTGCAACAGTGAAATGGAAGGACATACTGTAGTCTTACAATAATGGTATATGTTCTTCTCCTCACTGTTCCAGTATTCACTCCCTCCCTCCTTCCTCAGTCCATTTGTCTTCTGGATGTATTGGTTAGCTCTTTTTTTCATTGGACTTGCGTTCCTGCTGGGGGTCTCATTTCTGAGGATGGTATGTCCAGGCATCTCCTTTTGCCCTACACTACACAAGGACCATACATAATACGTACTTTATACGTTAAAGAAGCCTAAAGGCTTTGTTATACTGGCTGTTTTTGGGCTACCCTTGGCAGTGGATCGCTAGTCTAAAAATACTGCAACAGTGAAGACAAGGGCATCTACCATTATGGTAAGATTTTGCACAGCTGTACTTTCTCCGGTGATTATTTTTTTATTTAAGCCAGCATGAGATATTTAATTGGAAAAATTCTCTGATAAAATTGTTCCTTTTTCAGAAAATCAACAGAAGTATGATGGAAATAGAAGATGTAGTAAAACTATAAATGCGTATTTTTGTAATGCACAAACTGCAGATAATGAACACAATAAGTGGGAGTTTATAATTGAACATGTAGGTTATGATATGATGATGATCACCGAAGCTTAGATCTCATCCTATGTTTGTTCTCCCAGCGTTGAAAAATATAACTGTCTAAGGGATAGTCTAAGAGGTGGGAATATTATGGTATTAATTAGATACTATACCATCTGTAATAGTATCCAAGGACATAGAAGTGGAAATACTAACAATTGATTTATTAGAGCAGTCAGACAGTATAAGAATAACAACATGCCGTCGTTGGTCAAATATGAAAAGAGCTAAACACAACGAGATTCTTGAAGAATTTAAAGCAAACTTCAGTGATGGTAAAATAATGCTTGTAGGAGATTTTAACTATCCACATATTGTTTGGAAGACACTAAGCATAGACAGTAATATTCTACTACCATATTTATTGAAATGGTAATGTTTTACTGGATGACCTAATTGGTAGATCAGAGTAGAAGGAATGACTGTTTGTTGGATTTGGTGATTAAACATTCTATGAAACTTGTATGTAATATAAAACTTGGTACACCTCTGGAATGTTTATATCATTCACTAAATGCTAACAAAGAAAACCAAGGGACTTCTGAACAATAGCACAAAGAGGCATGATTATAGTAAAATAGATTATAATAGAGTTAAATGTGCACTTAATGAAACTGATTTGGAATGATTTAACATCATAACTGTATTCTAGAAGACATTTTATTTGAGGAAATGAAGTCTACAATATCCGGTAAATCTAATATAAGAAAAAGTGCCTTTATTAGTGGGATAGAGACTTAATAAGATTATACAGAAAGAAAGAGATATTTCAAATATGCAAACATATAGAACTTAAATGTAATGATTGAATTGTATAAAATAGATGTGTTACTTCAGTATATGATCCAAGTGTAAAAAAAAAATTTTTTTGAAATACAGATAGCAACAGACAAAAACAATAAAAAAGGATTATGGTGAGTGCAATAATTTAACATGGAAAATGATAAATCTAACTCTTGCTGTGGAAATTAAAGATAATCTATTTAATCCAATAAACATAGCTAATGAATTTAATAAGTGTTTTACAAATTAATTAAATACGGGTATCAGTATTGTTATGTTTGTAAATTTAGAAACTACTCAATTTAGAAACTACTTAATATCAGAAAGTATAGCTAGAGCACTAATGAGGTTATGAGTAAAAACATCTGTATGTTGTTGTGTCTTTTGGCTTTTCCCAGTTAGGGGTCACCACAGTGGAATAAACGGACAAAATTCAAGCAGTTTTGTTTAAAAACGTGATGATATTAAAATACCACCAATATGAATATTTAATGCCATGCTTAGAAATTGTCATGTTTCAACTACGTGGAAACAGTCAACCATAAAAAAACAGAGATTGAGAACTATCAACCAGCTGGTTTGACCTCAGTATTAGGTGCATGTTCTGAGAGGTGGTTGTTGTTTGTCTTTCGGCTTTTCCCAGTAAGGGGTCGCCACAGCGGAACTCCGGTCCGCTAATGATTGGCAGTAGATTTTTACGAAATGCCAAGGTGCCAGCTCAACGCCCAACCTTCAACGAAGGCACTCATGTCTTTTGAACGCTACCCAACCGCGGGGAGGACATGCAGACTCCACACAGAAGGCACTCCCAAGCCCAGCCGAGAATCGAATGGGAGATCCTCTTGCTGTGAGGTAACAACGCTACTGCTGTACCACTGCGGCATATGTTCTGAGAGGTATAGTCTAGAATTAATGGAAAATAAAAGAAAGAATAATCTCCATGATATCAAGCAGGATATTTTTCCAAAGGTATATCAGCTGTAATTTAGTAGAGTTTAATGACTAGATAACAGCAATTACAGATAAAGGATTGTCTGCAAGAGTCACTGATTTGGATTTAGCTAAAGCATTTGACATCCTGCCTCATAAAATGATATCTGAAACAATAGTTAATGATAGTTATAATCCCTACCCTGGTCAGTTGGATAACTTAATTGCTGTCAGATAGGAAACACAGTGACAATTCAAAGGCAGAACTCTATACCTCTTTTAACAAACTCCAGTGCACAACAGGGTTCAGTGCTGGGACTTTTACTACTTAACATAGTCTTTTCAACAATTTCAGTAATTAGTAAATGTTGGATGAACGAGTATGCAGACAAGTGCAAGTTAGGATTTATTATTTCAAATGAGAATGACTACAGTAACATTAATACGTATCTGGATGAATTCTCACATTGAGCTGAAAAAATGTACATCAGATTTTGCTTAAATAAATGTAACCTCAATTATTTTAGAAAGAAACTTTCATGACAGCTGGTAATGCAAGATGTATTACAGAAGCTGATGAATATTTATAACTGCTGATAAGTAGCATGTAAATTCATTAGTGATAAAAGCAATGAGATTGCTAGGTCTGTTTACTAGCAAAAACGTGGTTGAATTGTGTAAAGCATACATAAGACCTATCCTGGGATATAATAATGCTTTTTGCTCATGTAACAAAGTTGTATAAGTAGACTTCTAACACTAAATGTTCATATAGGTCACTGTTGCAGTAGCCACACCTTCCCTCTGTCCCCCTTCTTTTTTTTTTGCCTTTTGCTAGGATGTGAACTTATATACTTTCCTTTTTTTCTTGCACGTATTTAACTGTCAGGGCTCTAGTTCCCCTTTTCTGGTGCATGAAAGCTTTGACATTTTGACACATGAGCCATTGTTTTTATCCTACTGTCCTTGAAAGTTGCAGTGGTTAAGGTGTGTGGAAGGTGACCTAAAGCTTTGTAAGCTGTCAGACTGGTCCAGTCCTGGCAGGATACATCCCATATAGCTTAAGCTACAACAGTGATTTTTTCGAACATCAACTATTGTGATAAGCTTACATGTACTTTCCTCTCTCAAGGTTGGAGCCAGACACCTCTCAGACTGGTTCAGTCTTAGAACCTATTTGTTTTCTGTCTGAAGAACTTAATCAGCCCATATGTTCTCCTAGAAAGGCATGATCAGGTGCCCTTAGAGAGGCAAATCAGGTGTCAGAATCTGACACATAACATACAAACTCAGATTACTCCACAACAAGTATGACTCTGTCATTGTCCATGTGGGTGTGAATGACCTGATACGCACCTCACTGGATACATGAAAAGAGGCATGGTGGAGCTCTCGGATTATGTGGCTCAGGCAAGTATGACACTAACCCTGAGCAATATCTTACCATCACCCAGAATGATACCGCAGTACAAACAAAAAATGATTGACTTCAACAATTGGCTGACTTTCTGGCGTCATTCTAAGGGGAATTCAGTATCTGTTTGCTTGGGATGACATGACTGACAGACCTCAATGCTTTACCAGAGATGGCCTACATCTGTCACCCCTGGGTTTCCGAGTACTGGCTAAGGCTCTTGCCACCCCTATAGTGCCTTTTTTAGGTGGTGTTCCAAACATCAAATTACCACCCTAATAGCTATAAATAAATGCAGTCTGAGGGTCGTGCAGCTCAATGCTAGAACTCTAAATCTCAAGATGCACTTGATTGAAGCACTCCTCAAAATGGAGAACATCAACATTTATGCTGTAATGGAGACCTGGTTAAAAACGGCAGAAAACACCCCTGCGCTACCAGGCTATAACTCATTCCACACCTTTCGGCCCCGAAACATGGACTAAAGCTCCAAAGGTGGTGGTGTTTCCATATTCATAAAGGATATGCACACCTCCAGACTAGTAGCCCAGCATAATGCATCTGAGATACTTCAGGTACAATGACCAATGGGTAAGTTTGCAATCCAGGTCATAGCCTGTTATAGGTCCCCAACCATGTCCCTAGACTCTCACTCCACATTCCTAAGCACCCTGGAATCTATCAAAGTCCAACCCAATACTCTCATACTAGGAGACTTCAACTACCCCTCCATCAACTGGGAAAACTACTCGAGCACCAATGCACTGGCCCAACACTTCCTGGAATTCATCAAGTTCCAATGCCCTAGACCAGCTCATTCTTACCCCCACTAGAAGAAGCAACATCCTTGACCTGCTTATTGCTAACATGGACAACCATTGCTCTACACCAATAGTCAATTCCTCCCTGGTTAGATCCAAACACAAACTAATCACCATGGAAGTTCACATCTCACCCACACCCCCTGCAAAGGTAACCACCATGAAAAACTTCTCCAAAGCTGACTTTGGACTCCTAAAAAACAGAGGTGGCAAACTTCACGGCACACATGCCAGTGGAAAATAGATGCATGATTGCCGAATCATACACCAATGCACTGTACGAACACGTACACAAATACATGGAAAGGGCCATACCCAACAGAACCAAGACACCCTCCTCCAAAAAAAGAAAGCCAGTCTGGTGGTCCCCTGCCATTAATAAACTCTACAAGAGAAGGAAGAAACTGTTGCCGAAAAAGGTGAAGTCCCAAGACTGGAAAAATTCCTTTATTAGCCTCAACCAAAAGTTGAGATCCTTCATCAAAACCTCCAAAGCCAGCTATGAAGGCAGAATTGCTGCAGACACTAAAAATAACCACAAAACCGCCTTTAGTTATATCAAGAATCTCCATGGCAATACCCAGATTGCTATGAATTACTGCACAATGGTACCTGCTATACTGAGCGAACAGATATTGCCAACATACTGTCCGACAGATTCAGTGACAACTTTTCCTCTGTCCCCTCCCCCAAAGGACCAATCTCAATACCCTGCATTACTGCAACACAGGTTAATGCTGCATTGTCTAAGGCCAAGAATACAGCTTCCATAGGACCCGACAATATCCTTGGCTGTGTTCTACATGAATTACAAAGTGAACTGGCACCACATATGTGTGCTCTGTTCACTCAGTGTCTCACCTCAGGCTTTGACCCTACCAAATAGCACACCACTACAGTCATTCCTCTCCATAAAGCAGGAGCGACTACAGACCCTGGAAAATTATCACCCCATTAGCCTAACAAGTCTGATATGTAAGACTATGGAGTGCATCATCATGGACCTAATTATCAAGGATATAGGGAATCTCCAAACTCTAGATCCCATCCAATTTGGTTTTGTGAAAGGTAGATCATGCCTGCTCAACCTGGTTGACGTCTTTGAATCAGTCACCAGAGTGGTGGATGAAGGTAGGCAGTTCATACAGGCTACCTCGATCTGGCCAAGGCCTTTGATACCATTTCTCACTCAGGAATTATTGATAAACCCACCAAACTAGGCATCAACCCCTATATAGTTAGGTGAGTTGCAAATTGGCTCACAGATATAACACACAGTGTGAAAGTAGCAGACTCCAAGTCAGACTGCTGAGCAGTCACAAGTGGAGTCCCACAGGGATCAGTCCTGTGTCCTCTCTTGTTTGGCATCTACTTCTCAGACGTCCAGGCCAACACGGAGGGACTCTGGCTGACCAAATTCGGAAACGACTGCAAGTTGGGAAACATTGTTAACTCCCCAAGTGATGCAGACGTCCTACAGAAAGGCCTCACTGAATCCAATGACTGGTTTCCAAACCATGGCCTTAAGCTTAATGCCAAAAAATGAGTCATCATCCCCTTTGGGAAAAACTCTGTTCCCACTAATTACCACATTGATGGGAGCCCACTGAACACTGAAGGCATTGTAAAAGATCTGGGGACACAAGTTAACAGCAACCTCTCCTTCAACCACCACATTGCCACTGTGGTCAGAAAGTCCTTCTTTGTGGCACATCTCATTACCAAGGGTTTTGCATCCGGGAAGAAAGAGGTCATCATCTCTCTCTACTCTTCTCTCATTAGACCAGTCAGAGTATAATGCCCCATTTGGCTTGTACCTCACTAGACACCTGCAACAGCTGGAGAGGCTACAAAAATACTTCATGAAGGGAATCCTAGGCCTTAAACACATGTCCTACATGGACAGACTCAAAAAAAAAAAAACACCAGCTATTCTCTCTCTCATATTGTCTACTAAGAGGCATTCTCTGCTTGACTTACAAAGCTATGTCTGACCCAACTCTGTTAGAAATGCTACATCTAAAGAAATAAAATAACAACAACTGGATGCTGGTAGCTTCTCCAAAGAACAAACACAACTTTAGCATAAGACAATTTATTCAATGCTTTCTTCCATAGGACTTCAGGAATACAAAATTTCATACAAAACTGCCATTTAAATACTAAAAAACATCAATCAGACACTTGATCAATTAAACATTAATGCTAATAATTACAACCCTTATTAAACGTTAAAAGTGAAATCACCAGTTTCCTATTAGTTAAAAAAAACATTTTATATTAACCGGTAGCCCCCGCCTTTGCAGGTTTGGTTATGGAGTGGGTGGGAAAAAGATTCTGCCCACCATAAGTCTTTTTTCTAATGTCATGTCCTACTGTAGATTTATAGAGGATTTTTTTTTTTGTCATCAAGGGTCCTGTTTGTATGAGTCCTGTCTGGAACAGCTTAATTTAAGTAGCACCTTTTTAAAATTTGTTGGAGGAGACAAAGGAAAGAAAGTTTATTTGGATGTGGAATTGAACTGGGATTTAGTAGATTGATTTTTTTCAGTAAAATACATAGGAAGAACGCCTATGCTAATAGCTATGTCCATTATAGTAGTAATCATCCATTATTTATGAAGGATAATACCCCAAAGGGTCAATTTATAACAGCCTCGTGCATGGTGAGTAAGGATGTGAATTTTTGTAGTGAGGTAAAATATATTATTTCCTTATTTTTAGAAAGGGGCTATCCTTTGAATTTATTGGACAAGTTACACAAAAAACGAACCTCAAATGTCTTCCGATGGAACAGGAAACACTGCCAACGCGATGGGAATGCAGGCAATTCCCAACACAATCGCAAGGAATGAAATGAACGTGAAAAAATAGTAAATCCACAGTCTGTATATTTGAAGAGAAACTGCTCCAAAAACGTTCTGTACTGGAACCACCGTTTATTGAATAAACACCAAGAAATTACCTAGGTTTCGTCCGTCTCCACAGACTTCATCAGATAACATAAAGAAATATATTAAGCCACTTATATAGTACCCATAAGTACCAATTGCGCAATTAATCAATCAATTTTGAAATCAATTACTCAATTAATTAACATTCATTTGTTGAAAACACAAAGCGTCACTTACAAATACAGTTAATTAAAATATTCATAGTATAGTACATTACTTAATGCCAAATAACAATTTGTAAATATACTGAATGTATATATCTACTTGTGTAAATTAATATTAATATTAATATTAAATTGATGATAATACTGTATGTAAAATAAATAAATAATGTATAGATATCATCTAAAAATATATATATCTGAAAATGTATATATGTCTATGTTGTAATGTAAAATACTATGTAATGTTTATTGTTAAAAACACTTGAACCCATGATATAGTGTTGTTATAAATGTACTATCCTTTGCTATAACACTAATGATGTTTTATAAGTAAAAATGTATTATATGTTAGTTAAAAAACTTATATAAAACTTACGTGATAAATTTTTATTGTTGTTAATAATCAGCGGTGAACAAACTGTAATTTGTGTGTCACACTGAATGTACTAATTATATAAATTGTATATCATCTCCCCTTAATGTTATTAAGTCTAAGAATAGGTTTAATACTACAATATTCATTTAAACCTGGACGGTTATAGGCATTTAACATAATCTGCATTTTTAACTCTTGTGCATCTAAATCGTAGGTAGTCATCCTCCCTTGTTGATCTTTACAAATTTGTGATACCCCAAAAAACTTAAAATGGTGACTGGTGCATTGTGCAACATGTCTTGCTAAGGCATTAGTACTCTTAGACTTTTTAATGTCATTTAAATGTTCCTTAATTCTATCTCTCATATGTCTGCTTGTCTTGCCAACATAAAAGGCGTCACATAGTTGGCACAAAGCAATATATATCACGTTAGTGGAATAACAATTAAAATAACTACCTATTTTGATGTTACAATGGTTAATCTTGATACTCTTACCTGTAATAAGAATGTAGGAACACACAGAGCACTTGCCACACTTGAAATTACCTAAACGTTTGTTACGGACTACGTCCTTATTATACGATGCTCTTTCAAATAAATCCTTAAATGATGAGTCCTTTCTAAATATATATGAAATTTTACCCTGAAAAAATCTTCCTAAGTAATTGTCAGTTGCCATTAAATTCCAATTCTTGTTAATAATGTGCTTAATGACATAAGAAATGTCGTTGAAGGTAGTAATATAAAATGGGATAGAGTTAGAATTAAAATTCACATTTAGATTGATGTCATTTTCATTAAAATTGTTAACTACATTATTATTGAAACTTAAAATAGCTTTATATATTCCTGTCCTTCTCTTATATGTTACTTCCTCTGAAACATTAGTACATAATTCTTCTGGATATCCACGATTAATGAATAAGGACATCATAAATCTTAGTTCATCATGAAATTCAGATTCATTACTAACCATTCTTGCAGCCCTGACCATTTGGCCCTTAACAATGGCCTTTTTCTGGTGGTCAGGGTGCCAACTTGCATAATGCAAGTAAGAATTTGAAAAAGTAGACTTTCTGAAAATGTTTGATTTTAATATATTATTAGTTTTATCCACAGATAGCCTAACGTCTAAATATGTAATTGTGTCCTTATTCATCTCATATGTGAATTTTAAAAACCAAATGCTGTTGTTGATATACTCAATAAATGCCTCCAGCAGAGCTTGATCACCGTCCCAAATGAAAAACAAATCATCTAAAAATCTTGAATAAAATTTTACATGTGTATAAAAATCAGTATTGAACAAATAGTGTAGTTCCCAGTAGGTCATGATAAAATTAGCAAACATGGGGGCACATGCCGCCCCCATGGCTACTCCATTGACTTGCCGGTAATATAAATAATTATATCTTAATACCATATCCATAAGCTTACTTAACACATTAATTTTGTCTTGGTCATATAGGTTAGTCTCAAACAGTTGCTCCTCTAACCACACCAAACCAATGTCGTGTGGTATCACAGTAAATAAATTATTAACGTCCATTGTTACAAAAATGTAACCCTGATTGTATTCAAAGGAGCGCAATTTTCCTAAAAAATCCCATGAATCCTTAACAATATAGGTGAACTTGGCCATTCCCAACTTAAAATAATAGTCCAAGAACTGACTAATGAAATGTGTTTTGTTTCTTTTTCTGTCTACTATAGGTCTAAACTGTAGGTTTTCAAGCCCCTTATGTATTTTTGGTATTCCAAAAATGCCACTCACGACTGGATACTCATTACATAGAAAATTCCATTCAACCTCTGAAATTTCACCTTGATATAACATGTCTTTAAGTGTCAAGTCAATCTTTTTGTACGCTATGTTAATTTCGTTTAAACTAACCTCCTCATAAGATTCCCCTAATAACATAGTGGTCATGTATAAAATATAATCATTTTTGTCCACAACAACCACGCCACTACCCTTGTCGGGTTTCATAATTCTAATGCTGTTTATGTTAAGAATCTTATTAAGAAAAACCTGTTCTTGATTAGTCAAATTAGTGTTCATGGGTTGTTTATAATTCATGTAAAACTGTCTTATTTCTGTTTCACTGATTTTTTCAAATACTGCTACTCTATCATTCATAGGTGGATTATAAACAGTAGGTTTTGTTAATGTGTTCGCTTGAATATTAATATTGTGGTCAGTATTATTCTCTTGAAATAAAATTTTTAAATTTAACTTGCGTGTGAACAATTTTAGATCCAATAGTGAATTGACCAGATTACCTCTCTTACAGGGGACAAAATTAAAACCTTTAGAAAACAAATTCACTATGACAGTGTCAAAAACAACTTGAGTATAGTTATGTAACCTAAAGTCCCCTTTGCTGTTCGTGATAACAGTAGGATTCTTGAAAACTACGTTACTATAATTGTTAACCAATACGTGTACCCCTTCAGCTTCGTTATCACAAAATGTATGACCAACTGATGGTTTGGCTCTAGCGTTCTCATCCAATACCAGATCTAACGGCACATTAGTATTATTCACATTAATATCTTGTATTTGAACCCTCGACAAACTATCATCTACATGAACATCGAACTCTGAAGGAATGCTGTAAATGCTTAAATCACACAGTCTCTGGTTGTCAATAATATCAGTAGTCAATTGGACTTTAGGTTATATAACTATACTCAAGTTGTTTTTGACACTGACATAGTGAATTTGTTTTCTAAAGGTTTTAATTTTGTCCCCTGTAAGAGAGGTAATCTGGTCAATTCACTATTGGATCTAAAATTGTTCACACGCAAGTTAAATTTAAAAATTTTATTTCAAGAGAATAATACTGACCACAATATTAATATTCAAGCGAACACATTAACAAAACCTAGTGTTTATAATCCACCTATGAATGATAGAGTAGCAGTATTTGAAAAAATCAGTGAAACAGAAATAAGACAGTTTTACATGAATTATAAACAACCCATGAACACTAATTTGACTAATCAAGAACAGGTTTTTCTTAATAAGATTCTTAATATAAACAGCATTAGAATTATGAAACCCAACAAGGGTAGTGGCGTGGTTGTCGTGGACAAAAATGATTATATTTTATACATGACCACTATGTTATTAGGGGAATCTTATGAGGAGGTTAGTTTAAACTAAATTAACATAGCGTACAAAAAGATTGACTTGACACTTAAAGACATGTTATATCAAGGTGAAATTTCAGAGGTTGAATGGAATTTTCTATGTAATGAGTATCCAGTAGTGAGTGGCATTTTTGGAATACCAAAAATACATAAGGGGCTTGAAAACCTACAGTTTAGACCTATAGTAGACGGAAAAAGAAACAAAACACATTTCATTAGTCAGTTCTTGGACTATTATTTTAAGTTGGGAATGGCCAAGTTCACCTATATTGTTAAGGATTCATGGGATTTTTTTAGGAAAATTGAGCTCCTTTGAATACAATCAGGGTTACATTTTTGTAACAATGGACGTTAATAATTTATTTACTGTGATACCACACGACATTGGATTGGTGTGGTTAGAGGCGCAACTGTTTGAGACTAACCTATATGACCAAGACAAAATTAATGTGTTAAGTAAGCCTATGGATATGGTATTAAGATATAATTATTTATATTATGAAGGTAATTATTACCGGCAAGTCAATGGAGTAGCCATGGGGGCGGCATGTGCCCCCATGTTTGCTAATATTATCATGACCTACTGGGAACTACACTATTTGTTCAATACTGATTTTATACACATGTAAAATTTTATTCAAGATTTTTAGATGATTTGTTTTTCATTTGGGATGGTGATCAAGCTCTGCTGGAGGCATTTATTGAGTATATCAACAACAGCATTTGTTTTTTGAAATTCACATATGAGATGAATAAGGACACGTTAGGCTATCTGTGGATAAAACTAATAATATATTAAAATCAAACATTTTCAGAAAGCCATTGTTAAGGGCCAAATGGTCAGGGCTGCAAGAATGGTTAGTAATGAATCTGAATTTCATGATGAACTAAGATTTATGATGTCCTTATTCATTAATCGTGGATATCCAGAAGAATTATGTACTAATGTTTTAGAGGAAGTAACATATAAGAGAAGGATAGGAATATATAAAGCTATTTTAAGTTTCAATAATAATGTAGTTAACAATTTTAATGAAAATGACATCAATCTAAATGTGAATTTTAATTCTAACTCTATCCCATTTTATATTACTACCTTCAACGACATTTCTTATGTCATTAAGCACATTATTAACAAGAACTGGAATTTAATGGCAACTGACAATTACTTAGGAAGATTTTTTTCAGGGTAATATTTCATATATATTTAGAAAGGACTCATCATTTAAGGATTTATTTGAAAGAGCATCGTATAATAAGGAGGTAGTCCGTAACAAACGTTTAGGTAATTTCAAGTGTGGCAGGTGCTCTGTGTGTTCCTACATTCTTATTACAGGTAAGAGTATCAAGATTAACCATTGTAACATCAAAATAGGTAGTTATTTTAATTGTTATTCCACTAACGTGATATATATTGCTTTGTGCCAACTATGTGACGCCTTTTATGTTGGCAAGACAAGCAGACATATGAGAGATAGAATTAAGGAACATTTAAATGACATTAAAAAGTCTAAGAGTACTAATGCCTTAGCAAGACATGTTGCACAATGCACCAGTCACCATTTTAAGTTTTTTGGGGTATCACAAATTTGTAAAGATCAACAAGGGAGGATGACTACCTACGATTTAGATGCACAAGAGTTAAAAATGCAGATTATGTTAAATGCCTATAACCGTCCAGGTTTAAATGAATATTGTAGTATTAAACCTATTCTTAGACTTAATAACATTAAGGGGAGATGATATACAATTTATATAATTAGTACATTCAGTGTGACACACAAATTACAGTTTGTTCACCGCTGATTATTAACAACAATAACAATTTATCACATAAGTTTTATATAAGTTTTTTAACTAACATATAATACATTTTTACTTATAAAACATCATTAGTGTTATGGCAAAGGATAGTACATTTATAACAACACTATATCATGGGTTCAAGTGTTTTTAACAATAAACATTACATAGTATTTTACATTACAACATAGACATATATACATTTTCAGATATATATATTTTTAGATGATATCTATACATTATTTATTTATTTTACATACAGTATTATCATCAATTTAATATTAATATTAATATTAATTTACACAAGTAGATATATACATTCAGTATATTTACAAATTATTTGGCATTAAGTAATGCACTATACTATGAATATTTTAATTAACTGTATTTGTAAGTGACGCTTTGTGTTTTCAACAAATGAATGTTAATTAATTGAGTAATTGATTTCAAAATTGATTGATTAATTGCACAATTGGTACTTATGGGTACTATATAAGTGGCTTAGTATATTTCTTTGTTATCTGATGAAGTCTGTGGAGATGGACGAAACCTAGGTAATTTCTTGGTGTTTATTCAATAAACGGTGGTTCCAGTACAGAACGTTTTTGGAGCAGTTTCTCTTCAAATATACAGACTGTGGATTTACTATTTTTTCATGTTCATTTTATTCCTTGCGATTGTGTTGGGAATTGCCTGCATTCCCATCGCGTTGGCAGTGTTTCCTGTTCCATCGGAAGACATTATTGGACAAGTTAGCCTTGGAAATCAAAACTAGAAGGAAAAAAGATTTCCCACCAATTTTAATTTATGGGATTACAGTGAACAACATTTTGTCCAAAGAAAAAAACATCCATAGTTGTACCAAGATATGCAGTTGATATGACTGTGGATAGTGGAAGTATTATTTCAGTTAAGAACAATTGGAAAATAATTGCAGAGAATAGTGAATTACGTGAATCATTGGGAATAACCCCTCAGTTTGTGTACAAAAAAGAGTACAAGTATAAAAAATTTGCTAGAAACTGACATTGCATTAGTTCCACTTCCTAAGACTGATTGACCTATTGGCACTTATAAATGTTATAGTTCCAACTGTTGTAGGTATATCCATGAGGGGCCTTATGTATGTTTAGATCATATTTCTTACACCATCAGAATTCCTGGAAGTGTTAATTGCAACTCTACTAATGTTGTTTACATAGATTTGTGTTCATGATGTTCTACTTATTATATAGGTAAGACCGTAAGTCTTAATAAACGTACTAGGGAGCATTATTGTGCTATCAAGACTAAAGAGATTAATAATGTCCTTTTTAGACATATAGGAGATTGTAATACATACAACATTTTTCTTTTGCTATCATTGAACAAGTTAGTAATGATATGAGTGGGGGCAATGTTAAAAATAAAGTGGAAAGGAAGGAAACGTTATGGCAACTAATGTTGGGGGCAGATAATTTTTCCAGGGTTAAATGACCTGGTTAATATAAAATGTTTTTTTTTTAAATAATAGGAAACTGGTGATTTAACTAATGTTTTAACTTTTAACATTTAATAAGGGTCTTAATTATTAGCATTGTTAATGTTTGATTGTGTCTGATGGTTTTTAGTAATTAAATGGTGGTTTTGTATGAAATTGTGTATTTCTGATGAAGTCCTTTGGACGAAAGAGTTGAATAAATTGTATTACGCTAAAGTTGTGTTTGTTATTTGGAGAAGCTACCAGCATCCAGTTTGTTTTTGTTTTTTTTTCGCTGGGTTGGGTTTGAAGTTTGTACATCTAAATAAATCCCAGTCCCTCTGCACCACGTGCTCCAGAGACCTCAGCCCTATTACCACAATCAACAGGCCATGCTGGAGAGACAGGTTCATAATCCAGAGAATGCCCATGCTCTGGAGTAGACTTCCAGTACATGTCAAACAGAGCACCTCACTAGCCCTCTTCAAGAGAAATTTTGATGAATGAAAGGGAAATAGAAAGATCACCCCAGTGGCTCTGCTTGATAGAGGCACTGGGAACTAACGACATGCGGCACAATGCCAGGGCACTTCTATGGGCTAGACTTGTAAAGGCCCCAGGGCCATTAGCCTAGTACACACCTATGAACCCTATGAGTCAGCCAGTAGGGAGCAGTCCAGTATGCTAATCCCAACAGACTTTCCTACCCTCAACTACATCTTCTGCTTTTGTCAGAGAATAAGCTAGATGGCCATTCAGTCCAACTGTGGGACTAAACCTCTGTAGAGTTTGAAGTAGCAGCACAATGATGTACTGACATTATTTCATGCTAGGAGGCAGTGTGGTGCATTCAGTTAATGTAGAATTAGCAGCTTGTACTTTTGTCATGACAGCATGAAGTACAGTGATATAATGCAAAAGGAGATGAGACCCTGGAATCCATTGCTAGAGAAGGATGGTGGAATGTAGGTATGATATTATTGATGTATGGAACAGGAGGAAAAAGGGTAGAAAAAGAGAAGAAGTCTGCCCTGAGCAGACGAAAGCGCTCATTTGTAACGTTTTACAATAAAGGAGAACTATATTCCAGTGGAACAGAAGACTTTTTTTCATGGTGTTAGCTGTTTGTATTTACAGAATGGAAGCTGTATAACAGTACTTGCAGCTCTTGTATCAGTCTTCCATCTGCCTCTTCATGCTTCATAACTTTCCAATGAAACTTTAAATATTTGTGACTAACATAGTGTAGCTCAGAGAGGAATTACATAAAATGACTTTCTTTGGTTCATTTTGGTTGAAAATAATTTGGTTCTCATTATCCAACAAATCCTTTTAGTACAAAGAAGATACATTCAACTTTTATTGTATTTAAGTATATAATCTGAGTAAGCCTGCAATGGCAGCATTGAATAAAACCTCAACTACAGCCTAGATGACCTGTGTTTGATTAGCGAGTCACTGAGCTTCATGACATAGGCAAGGAGGGATGGCACTGCCTATACAGATTAAAGGAGCATGCTGGGTGGATCTTACTGTTGAGCCCTGGAGAAGGCTGGGGCTCATAGAAGGATCACAGTGCTGTGGTGGACGTGTGAGTTGAAGAGGAATGCCCACTGCAGACATGCATGCCATCAAGCTACACCTCATGGCCTACACAGCACACCTAAGTTAGACAGCATGGGGCTTTAGCTTAGGTAAAAGGAAAACCCTTCACCCAGCTGCAGTGTGATGATGCCTCACTTGGCTCATCTGTCGCAGTGCTTATAAGTGCATTCCCTTGAGCCGTAGCTGGGGGGGGGCTTTGTGTAGATGTTGTCTCGGTAAAGGAACCTTCCCTTTGTGAATCACAACATGGAGCTTGTCATGATCTGGAAAATGCAGATGCAGGGACCATTTTGTGCAAGTTGTACCGGTACCTGAAGTGAGCATTGGGTGGGGAAATGAAAAACAAAGTACATGTTGTAGCTGTCAGGGTCTGAAAATGGTTGTGATAGATAGTGGCTTACCAAAGTCAGCAAATTCAAATAAAGAAAGTAATTGAGTACATGTGGGGGGAGGGGGGTTAAGCCACTCCCTCACTTTGCATATATCACTACAATTATTTTCATACAAAGTGGCTGAAATTCAGTTGAAGGCATATCAGCATTCCACATTGTTGCATCTAGGATAGACTAACCAAATAAACAAAATAAAAGGATTATGGTCTTTGGTCAGAGTAGCCAAGCCATATGCTATGGCATTAGGTTACACGCCTAGTCTGCAAATGGCCTTCACAGAAAGAGTTCTGCAAGGATAATTTGCTTTTTTAAGTAGTTACCATGTATGAGTACAGATTTATTAGCTATTGGACATTTTGCTAATCACTGTTATCACAGAGTCATATTAAGTTAATAGAATTGAGTGCATTTAATAAAACTTTATTTTTTGAAACAGGAAATTCCTTTCATCGAAAGTTATATACAAGTATTTTACAGTGAGATCAGAGAACAGTAGTGTTAAGGAAGCTTTTCCTTTTCCGCACTGTTGTATGATCTTTGATTAAGTGTAGTTAAGAGATGTGGTGGGTGCAGGGGTAAAAGTTTTCAGAGTTAGCATATTTAGGGAATTGGTGGTGTGGTGAATGCAAAGGGGCTTGCCCTCAACAGAAACACTGTTTTTGATGGATCTAGTGGAACAGGCCCTGATAAAAGTTGCTTTCGTTTAACTGACCTAAACGCATCAGAAATTATTTGTTCAGGGCTTTAGGGTTCCCTTGCCCAAATCACGATTCTTATTAATAAGACCTGTTACTACAAATGTAGTGGTTACAGCATTGCTTCAGAAGTAATGTCATGGCATTTGTGCTTTGTCAGTATCAAAACATTTAAAATTACAGTTCTGTAAAGTAGATAGACTGCTTGTATATGACATTTTTTTTTCTTTTGTATTTTACTTTAGAAAAAATGTTGCCAAGAGTATGCCATATAACAAGTGAAGGTAAGTATGAACTTTTTTCTGGAATGTATTAATATTTTTATACTCTGTTTAATGCTATAGTAGTAAGATTCTTGTTTTGTTTTTCCTGTTTAGGCTGGAATAATATAACAAAGGACAGAGGTAATCCCAAATGTTACAACAGTTATTTTACCCTGGAGCATTTTATGTTTGCCCATCTCTGTTTATTTGTGTTATCTAACTGACAACAAGCATTTCTGGAATTAAGAAATATGATCAGAAGTAATACATCAAATATTTACTATATAAAACAGTGCAAGTAATACATCAAATATTTGCTTCATATAACAGTGCAACATAAATTACTAGGCTATGCTGTAAAGTTTGCATGTTGTTGTAAAGTATCACAAATTACCACCACTTCTTATGAGACGTTGTTTTTATTTGCCTTTGTTCATATTGATGCAGATTGCTCAGCAGTGTCATTTTGTTTGCATACTGAATTTGAAATGAGTATTTCTGACACAAGTAGTGACAAGTATGAATGCAAAGGCCAGTTTTATTAGTGCGTGTGTGTGAGTGAGTGAGTTCAAAAGACTGTAAACTAAAATATCTAAAACTCAAAATATTGTAAACATTTTTAAAGTGGGGGGGGTCTTACTACACCCACACCCACTGCTAATGATATATACCAACTCTGAGATCACACAACAATGGAGAAAGGAGTAAATGCCCATTTCTGATATTTTGAGATTTAGATACTTTGGTTTACAGTCTTTTGAACTTTAGATGTTATGAAACATGTGTGTGTGTGTGTGTGTGTGTGTGTGTGTGTCTATGTGTGTGTGTGTGTATGGGATCTGTAGAGATGCTCGACTGCATCTTTCACCGAACCCTAATTTGGTGAGCATACTTGTGCGAAAGTGCTGTTCACAGAAGCAGCATTTTCGCATAAGTATACTTGTTCCGGTTGTACTACGGTGCGGTAAGGGACAATTCCCTTTTCCTCACTGTAGTGCAACCTCGGAGTGAAAATATTAAAGTAGGGGGTGCAGGGGGGCTGGCCCCCTTGAATTCAGGTAGATTTAGTTTTTTTTTTTTTTTTTTTAAGTATACTTTAACGAAAGTGCTTTTTCGATGAAAGCACTTTCGGTAAAGTGTGTTTGGTGGTTTTGGATTCTGGCTTTTGAACTTTCTTTCAAAAGTCCTAGATCCATGTGTGTGTGTGTGTGTGCGCATATGTGTGTGTGTATGTATGTATGTATGTATGTAGAGATATATATATATATATATATATATATATCTATCTATATATATATATATATATATATATATATATATATATATGTATATATATGTGTGTGTGTGTGTATATATATATATATATATATATATATATATATATATATATATATATATATATATATATATATATATATATATATATATATTGTGTGTGTGTGTGTATATATATATATATATATATATATATATATATATATATATATATGGTTCCCCTTTATAATCTCGAAATGCAGAAATCTCGAATTTCAGTATCTTGAAACTATAAAGGCGAACGACTCTGCCGAAATCAGGAACATACATACACCATACACCACATGACACACACACCATTCTACCCACAGCACGCAAACTATACATCCCTACACTACATTTGCCTCCCATGTGGAGGGCTGCACCACCCACTTATATTTACCAACTCCGAGATTGTACAAACAGGAGAAAAAAAAAAAAAAAACTCACACCCAGATATTCTACAGTCACACACACATCACACAAACACCAACACATGCAACAGTCGCACTCATACTTCCATCTCCCTAGCCTAACCCACACGCGTAACTTGCAAAAACACTCACTCGCCTTAAATTCCAGACACCATCCCAGCCAAACACTTCATGTAACATAGCGTAAATGCATAAACGCGGATTCAACATAAATATATATATATATATATATATATATATATATATATATATATATATACATAAGCACACACATGGGATTACTAGATGATCGAAGCTAAAAAACACTCGACCTACATCACAAATGTCTTAGATTGAAGATAAGTAATTGCATTTCATAATATCAAACTGCATGAAGGCAGGCTATGGACAGGATGCCCAGACTTACCCTGCATGTGCACATTAACTGAAGAACCGTCAAAGTAAGGAATAGAACTGTCCTAACAGTGATATTTCCTATCTGAAAATCACATAAACTTAGTGTTGATAACAAAATGACTGGAAATGTAAATCCAAACAGAAAGCGATAGTGATCATGTAGTGTCCAAAACAACACCATGAGCTTGTGCATACTTAAAAAAAATTGTGGAAAAAGAAATAGTCTATGTAGGTAGGATTTACATTTTGGCAGGTTTACATCTTCAGCAGTAACCCCACAGCTTTAAAAAAAACTAATGTTGTAGTCACCTTTATTGTCATATTTAAGCTATTTCTGTCTTTATATCTGCTTTCTTGACTTCAACAATGGAGTACACACAGTACACATGCATACTTGCAACTTGTCCACCCTGTTATTTCCTGAGTCAAGACTCTACTTATGGCAGATCAGATGCACAAGTAATGAATAAGTTATTTCCCTTCCCTTCCATGGGAAATGTTTTCCTTTGGCTGCACAAAAGCAGAAAGTATTTCACCTGAACAGATAAATTCTAGAACAACCAACATTTTAAATAACAGTTGGAAAGAAACACACTTGCCTTACAATGTATTTAAGACTAAATTTTGTTCATTCCACCACAGATTTTGCCCATAGTGAAACAACCAACTGACCTTTGGACACAGCTTCATTGGCATTTGCTTTAATACTTTCAGTAGCAGCTACTTCAAAGTTGGTCATAATATTCTTCACACTTTAAGTAAGACTATAACTGTGTAGGAGTTCAAAGATGTGTGCTTTTAGGGATTTCGTGGTTATGAGGCAGGGATAATTTTACAGTACCCTAGGTAATTTAAAAGGTGTGTACACTGTACAATTGATGGCATATGGCACCCTTTGTGAAAAAGGTACCATTCATCAAACCAAATAGTTGCTTTGCTTAGAATTGTAGATGTTATCTTTAGTAGAAAATACAACCACATGGTTGTCTTCAGGACAGTTTCCCCTTCCATGAAAGTACTATGTTTTAGTGGGTAGTCTGTGGTACATATGCTTTGTAAGGGGTACATCCCTAGCTGCATAGTCAGCTGGAATTTACTTCACATGATTTACCTGTTGAAGCATAACCTTTCTACTAGGCAGTGTTGCATTTTCTGGAGATCATTAAGCACATTGTTAACTATTAAACATGGTTTGTCCCAGGACATTTATGCTCTGTGCTTTAGTGCATGACCGGTATCATATCTATGAACTTCAGCTGGATCACTGACATGATGGTGGGCTTTAGTCTTTGCCAACTGCTGACTCTCAGCCATACACACTGTTATGGCATGACCTCTACACTTTACAGTCAGTTTAGGTTTATGTGTCCAGTATTTTCTAGATTTTTATTTCTTTCTAGGTTATATATATAAATCCATCTATAGCAAGCATTTCGTTACCATTCTATTATCTCTGAGATTTGTACACTGTTCTAGAGAGCTAGGTGCATGCTCACCATGCATCTGCCATGACATTCACTCATATCCCACTGTATATCAAGTAGCAGACCACATTGTTATATCTAATCAACATGACTACTCTATTCTTGGAGTCATCATTACAAAAGGCAGGATTTATCATTTATATCATGTTAACCGTATATTTGAGGTAATGATAGAAGTTTTTAGACAGTTTATCACTATGTTTATATGAATATAGTACAGTAGTGTTGTACTATGTGTCATTGCTATAATTGATAATACTAAATCAAGGTATGTATGTATTTTATGCACACATATTCAATTTACATATAAATGCAGAGGGGTGTAGTGTAATTGTATACTTGACACAGGCACAGCAAATATATTTTTACTTTTCTTTTTTTTTTTTTTAATTTAGTTTACTCACTTGGACTGCACATAGTCCCCTGTGCCTCTTCTGTTTATGCACAAAGCAGTTATCCCCTGCTGGCACATATGTCTGCTGCCAGATTCTTTCCCCTACCACTCCAAATTCCCCAGCCACCCCAAGTATCATCTCTTTTAAACTCTGTCCATTTTCTCCACAAACCACAGCTAACTTCATGACCCTTCAATAACCCAACTAGACCATAACCATTCTACAGAAATGCATTGTGCTACATGCAAACAAAGCTGTTTATTAAAAGCAACACACTGTTAGCTCTTTTGTTACTACATTTATTTATCTATCCTAATAAATCTCTGCTGAACAGAAGCTTCATACTGTTAGCTATTTTGCTGCTGCATTTCTTTTTCTATGCTATTAACAAATCCTATACTAGCTGTATAAAACTCCTTCTGCAATATACTGATATTCTTTTATAACAAGTTATGTTTGTCACTGCTGCAGTAACATTTGGCTATATGGATTGTATCGGGCCTAGCCTAGGATACAATAATTAGCCAGTTTCACAACACAGTGGCTCCCTCCCACACCTACACTGTGACTACTGATTGGCTAGCCCCTTGAATGGAAATCAGCAGTCAAAGTGTAGACAATTTCAGTACGTACTTGCCACCTTGAGAAGAAGCAGCTATGAGGCTTCTTGGGAGCAGTAGTTGACTTCAAGCTTTATTTCTGGCAGATAAGTCCCCATAGGGGGATTCTTACACAAAGAAACTCTTACCCTTTTAAGAAACTTGGTATTTTTAAAATAGTGGAGGTTTCCTTTAAAAGACAGCTATTTCCAGTGTAGGGCTTATTTTTCTTTTATGGGGTCTAATTTTGTGGTAAAAATGTACTGCTTGTGAGAACCTTTAATTGTTTTAAAGATCACAAAGTGTTTTACAGGACAGGAAACGTTTTTCTGTTATTGTTCTGTGTAAACTGTACATGCTGTTTTTTGTGGGGGGGGGGTTGCCAGGGCACTTCAGAAAAGGGGTTTTCAGTTCTGACAGATTTTTGTGCATTACACGTGCTTTTACTTTTGAAAGGTGACTGTGGGTGTGTGTGTGTGTGTGTGTGTGTGTGTGTGTGTGTGTGTGTGTGTGTGTGTGTGTGTGTATGTTGCTTGTGAACACTTGTCTAACAGCTTATTATCCAACTGACTCTTTATACTTACTGGCAATTGGGCTTCTTTCTCTACTATAGCAGGGATACTTATTCCTGTCCTACTGGCTCTTCTCCTGCCCCACCTAAAAAGAACAAACACAATAAAGATCCCTTGCCAGCACTGCAGGCTCATACAGTCCCCCAGATTTACTATAATTCTGTGCAGGACTAGCTTAGTCCTGCAAGGAAGCGGACGTTTAGGAGCAGGACGGCAGCGCACCATGCATATAAATGAAGACGCGCTGCCTGAGCTTCTAATCTTACACAGAGCTTGTAAAAGTGCAGGGGGGCATGTCTGAGAGCACAGCTCTCAGAATATACGCACCCCTGCAATGAAGAATAGCAGACAAGTCCTAAAAGAATGAGCGAGACTGCTCATAAGTATACGCATACCCCCAACAACATTCCCCCCACGTGTATAAGAGCAATAGTTAAAACAAAAAAATATAAAGATTCTTTATTTTTTTTTTATGAAACAGATTAAATTTAACCATAGGTACGTGGGTTTGCCCATTGCTTAGCTATGGTTAATGCAGCTTAAATGGCAGAAGAGGATAAAAAGCAAGAAATATACAAATGAAGCAGTACAGCAATAGTGTAGTGGGTAGAGCATTCACCTTACGAGCAGTCATTCCCGGTTCGAGTCCCACTTGCAGCACATTCCATTTTCCATGTCAAATCACTTTATGACCAATATTTTTAGTTGCATAACCTACTAAATAACATATATTTGTGAACTGGAGTACTGCATTAAATGCAGATATGAGGTGTCATTGTCATGATGTTGCAAAGTCCACAGATAATCACACATGCCCCATACAGTATATGTACACAGGATTCAAGGAAACCAATGAAAGGTAAAATGTGTAATGAATGATAACTCCATACAGCTTACAAATCCTCCACCTTCCCAAGAACCATTAGACATTACTGTCTAAATTAGTGCAGTGGTAAGCAGGAGTAAGCAAGTGTAAGCACTATTAAGCAGTAGTAAGCATGAGTAAGCATATTTAAGCACTAGTAAGCGGGTTTAAGCCCACAAGCATGGGGGTAAGCAATGCGCAAACAGATTAAGCAATATTGAAGCTAACTCTCTGTAAGCATATTTAACTGGAGGTTAGCATTGCTTACCTTCGCGCAAACCCACTTAGAATTGTTTAACAGTGCCTTAATCACTCTGTATATAACAGCCGCTGCTCTGGGCAGAAACAAAATAAACAGCCTTTGCAGGTGTTGAACCCAGGACCCTGTAAACTATAGTCACAGTAGTTAACCACTAAGCCATCACAGCAATACATAGGATTGAGGTATCACCAAACAAATCCTCACTATAGGAAAATCAAACTGAACATATGAAAGGAATCTATATGCAGTCTTATGTTGTATAACCTACTACATAACATAAATATGTGAACTGGAGTACTGCAGTAAGCCCAGATGTGAGGTGTAATTGTAACAGTGTTGAAGTCCCCTAATAAACACAAGGAACCCCATACAGTGTACATACACATGAATCATGGATACCAGACACATATATAACATGTAATGAATAATAAATCAATGCCAAACAACAAATATGTTATGTGTTTCGCCTTATCCCGGTTAGGGGTCACCACAGTGGAACTCCGGTCCTCTAATGATTGGCAGTAGATTTTTATGTACTGAGTTGCTGGCCCTGATGCACAGCTTTCAGTGAAGGCATGCCCATTCACGCATGTCTCCACACAGAAGACGCTGTAGCTGAGAATCGAACGGGGGAACGTCTTGCTGTGAGGCGGCAACGCTAAAAAAAACAAATGTAATGCAAATTAAATATTAAGCAATGCTAAGCATTACACAGGCCAGCTTAGTAGGTGTAAGCAATGTGTAAGCCAGCTAACTCCATTTGCCCATTGGTATACCCCTTTAAACAATGCCAGCCTTAGGTAACCAGGTTTACCCATAGCTTAACTTTTCAAAGCCGTCCAATCGCAGCAAAGTTTGTGAAATCAGCCGTATTTAAACCCAATGGGCGGAATACATCTCATAACCGGTTGTAGCTTCCCCTTGCAAGCACTGGGTCTGGAATGGGAGAGGGTGTAAGCTTTCGGGCACAGCACTGAGGCATCCAGGAGTCGAGATGCTCAGAGGTGACCTTTGCCTAACATACAAGGCCATGTCAAACCCAGATTTGATGAATATGCTTCACCTCAAAAAATCTAGATCTGTCAGAGCCACAAGGGCGGGAGACTTAAACCTCGACACGGCTATTAATAGGACGTGCTGGAGGGATAGATTCATCACCCAAAGACTCCCTATGCTGTGGAATAAAATCCCGGTATATGTGAGGCAGAGCACCTCGCTGGCCTTGTTCAAGAGAAATCTTGACCAATGGATGGGAGATCGCAGATATACCCCAGGGATTACCTCAGTGTCACTGCTCAACAGAGGCACAGCAAAATAATGGGTTTAGTTCCCCATACTAAAGGGGTGGCGTAAGCCACAAAACTATGGGCTAGGCTTGTAAATGCCCTCGGGCAGATAGCCTAGTATGAACCTATGAACCTATGAACCTATGAGAGTCATGGCAGGACTCCTTGTCAAACACCATGAGCAGAGACTCCTGCAGGGCCAGTACCAGGGTTCCCAGTATAAAGCAGAAGCCTGGGACTGTCTCACCCATGACCTCACCAGTGCCACTGGCATACCTCAATCTGGTGAGCAGGTCAGGCATCACTATGCCGACCTGAAGCGACGAAAGGGGTATGTCTTGGATCAGTGGATCCAAGAGGCTAGGAGGACATGGGAGGTCCCAGCTGTGTGTAAGTATCACTCCACTACCTGTTTAATAATTGCCAGTTCATGTATAGTATGGATAGGTATGGCTAAATATTCCTCTTATGTCCTTCACAGCTGCAAGTGAGTGGGCTGCGAACCAGGAGGCCCATGGATGTCGCTTGGAGAGGTTGTGACACGAGGCAGGTTAGTAATACTCTTGCATGTACTGTCATAAGAACTAAATCTAAAAGTATTAGTAAGTTAATTGCCTGTATAAAACCTGTATTGTTTAAGGCAAGTACTACATACACCAGAGAATATGGCAGGATGAGTCTCATATAGGTTGTATGTAAATAAAAGCATAATAACCTGACAATTAACTGCTGGACTCCATGTGTTTACTCTGGTATATGGTAATGTAGATTTGCAGTCATTTAATAGTACTGTTGTATTAAGCACTGTTACCACACTGTGCTGCATAAATAAAATGTGTAGGAATATCTGTATATGACTGGTGTAAGCCCCCAGAGGTCATTTAGTACAACAGAGAGAGACATAGAAAACAGTGAAAAGACAGACAACAAAATCCAAATAGCACACACAACTGAGACGTGAACCGTTGTATTTTTAGCACACACAGCCATGGTTAGAATCCTGGGACTGGTAGTAGTCTGCATACAGAACCATACCCCACAATGGTACAGATATGTCAAGAATGTCCAGTATATTGGCCCATATCTGCTGCCTGTCCCCCTGGGAAATCAGTGGGATGATCCCAGATGTTTAGGCAGCAAACAGGAAGTACAACTGATTTTCACACATCTATAAGGACAAACCTGTCACACTAGCAACTCCTCAAAATGTTATGAGAGTAATAAGCTAAATATGTCCCATCTACACCCCCATGTTGTCAAGCTGTTACTAGAGTGTGTACAGTAACAGAGTGAGACGTATGTGCATAATACTAATGTGGATTCTGGTAATTTGTGTGGCAACATTCAGGTAGTGCTAACAAACATTGCTCCCACAGGTCTGTGAGATATGAACACTGTGCCTAGAAATAAAAGAGTGATACCCTGTACTGGTACTGTTTACTCTGGTATTGTACGGCATTGTGAGTGTTGCAGTTGCTCTGAGTAATAAGGTATCACTCATCACTGTCACCCACACTGTGTTACTTAATTGTCTAGGAAATCCTGTATAAGAATGTTGTAAGCCACTAAAGGTTGAAGAGAGCAATAGTCTAAATATGTCCCGGTTCACCTGTATGTGGTCAAGACATGGCCAGAGTCTGTGCAAAGAGAGATGGACAGGTATGTGCATAACATCAACCTGGAGTCTAGGAGTATGTGTAGAAACAGTTAGTGTTAACAAAACAATTCCTCCACAGGTATACCACGTAAGAGGTGTGTACTGCAGGTAAAACCAGAGTTCATGTATATAGTTGTCGACATCCATACCACTGTCCAAAGTAAGGCAATAGGGTAGTGTACTAATACTTGTAAGGTACAGAAAACAGCACTGACTAGGAAAGTAATGCAAACTACCGGAATATACTAGTTGTTAGTTGACATCTTTCTCTCCTTATCTGCAACAATAAACTAAATACCCAACTCAGTTGGTACGTGCTGACTTAACTGCAATGTTGGGACATATGTCCTATTGTTTGATAAGCATAGCATGTGCTGTGCTGAAATACTCCAAGATTGGTGGCATGGTGCCATCAATGTACCTGCATGCTGCTGTAATTACCACTCTGGTCCCATATATGCATGTGCTCTGTTTGCTATGCAACTGTTCCATATCTGGTGTCTGGGTTAATGGGAATATCTATGCATGCTGTTATACCTAATCCTGGAATGTGCTGACTATTACTAACCCACATATGTTAATAAAACATAAAGACTAAAGCACGCTTGGGAAGGCCAGTCCCAGCTGACCTACCTGTCCCACCTCAGCTGGCTGAAGCACCGGGCACCAGCATGTCTGGGGCCCAACCCCGGTCCTCCCTGTCTGTTGGTCCTGCACCACCTTCAGGTGGAACCACCTCAGGGGATGGGGCTTGCCCCCCCCCGGGAGCAGACAGGAACCTTGTCACCCGTCGCCAGGTCCGGGTTGTGCATAGCAAGCTCAACTAGCAGTTTGGAGATCTGCTACACCAGCTCGAGGGCCATGTGTCGCGACTAGAAGGTTGGCCTGGCTCTCTGACTCAGCTCCAGCACAGCCACCTTTGGGGCTGTGAAGGTGCAGCAGTAACTGCCCATGGGTGGGTAACTCAATCCTACTGTTTCCACTAGGGGGCTCATGGGCTTCCGATTTTCCAACACCCCTCCCCATCAAGGTGTTTACCCCCACGTGTCATATACCGCCTCTGCATGCATCTTGTTTGTCCTGTCTGTTAACCTACCCAACCTACCTCCCCAAATATATCTACTATCCCTCCCCAACATCCCACTCTCACCTGAAAAAAAAAAAAGGCAATGTGTTCCCCCCCAAAATACTCTCGTCCCACACATAGCTGTCCATTTCACACACGTGTCCACTGGACAAATGTAATCTGGTCTAATTGGCATCACAACATATTATTGTTGTCCTCACCCGTCTCTCAGGAGTTGGAATGTCCAAATCTACCTCCAAATTCAGTGTATATGCACAGCTGTTGCTGTACAAGAAATGGGCAGCTATGGACCTTCCCTACACCCTTCCTGCACATCCCTAACTATTTTCCCTACAGTCTTTCCTTCTGTGCCCCTTTTTCACTACTTTCCTATCAACCCTTTTTTCTTTTCTTTTCTTTAAAAGAAATTAGCGTGGGGGTAAGCAGAAGGAAACACTTTTAAGCAGCATTAAGCGGGTTTAAGCCTGTTTGCATGGGAGTAAGCAATGCCTACATAGGTTAAGCAATCTAGAAGCTAACTGAGTATAAGAAACTGTAACACAAACCCACTTACAACTGCTTAAAAGTGCCTTAATCACTCTGTATCCAATGGCCCTTGTTCTGCCCAGCAACAAAATAAACAGCCTCTGCAAGGCTCAAACTTAGGACCCTGCAACACCATAGCCGAAGTGATTTACCGCTAAGCCATGTTAGATATACATAACCCAGATGTATTCAGAAACATAACATCCAGCGCAGTCATTCAACTGTACAGGAAATTTATTTAAACATGTAGATGTGTGTGTGTGTGTATGTATATATATATATCTAAATAGATATATACATATCTATATATATATCTATATATATATATATATATATATATATATATATATATATATATATATATATATATAGAGAGAGAGAGAGCTATATATACACATATGCATACATCTATGGATATATATGTCTACAAATGTGTGTGTGTGTGTATATACAGACATATATCTATAGATATAAAGGAGAGCATAAAAACATATATGACCACATCCACCATTAATGTGGGTGAGGGGGCCCAAGCAACATACGTCTTGTACGTATAGATATCCCCCCCCCGACAGCCAAACACGTCTGCCCTGCAATACAGTACCAGCTGTTGCAAATTCCATAACCAGGACCTGACAACATGGGCACAAGATGTTAACACTACTCCATCCCACCTGTATGATGTCAGGATGATATCTGTAACATATCATGCAGTACAGTCTGGCTACCATAGGGAATGTACAATCTGGAAGCAGTCAACATTCCTTAGATACATATACACAAGACACGTATATGCAGTGCAGATACATCTATATATATATATATATATATATATATATATATATATATATATATGTATGTGTGTGTATCTAACTACACATACAAACACAGAGATATGTATAGATGGCTCAGTGGTAGCATTGTCGCCTCACAGCAAGAGGTTCTCCGGTTCGATTCTTGGCTGGAGCGCCTTCTGTTTGGAGTCTGCATGTCCTCCCCGTGTTCGTGTGGGTTTCTTCCGGGTGCTCCGGTTTCCTCCCATGTTATAAAGACATGCATCTGGAGCATTTCTTCCCAGGCCTCTACTGAAAATTGGCTTTGTTCCAAGTCAGACTTTCCCTATTAACAAATGATAAATAAAAAATAAATAAATAAAAATATAGGAAGATACGTATGTAGTGGGTGCACACAATATGGAACAGCCACTATGCGTACAGTTGCCACCTTACCAACTGGACACTGGATGAGCCACTCATGTGTATGTTACCAAGTGTGATGCAGGATGGAGAAAGCATGTGAATAAACATGGGACTGTCTAAAGTCACGGACAGGTTGGTATTAAGGTGAGGTGATGTGATGTGTCTGTATGTATACTGTTATGCAATGCTGTACAGGTCTTAAAGTGCGTTTCTTGTTTTACCCCACAGGTGGCGATGTGGGTCAGGGTCCCTCCTGCACTCTGATGTTGGTGTCCATACCGACACAGAAGATAATAATAGTACTGTTGAGGCACAGGTGGGTTGTCAGGGGCCGAAACAGTGCCATCATTTGAGATCCCCTTTTAGCCACCCCAACCCCGCACACAGTGTCAGTGCCTTTACATACCCCATTACCAGTGGCCATAGCGGAGGGTCATCTGGTGGTTGGTGGCAGTGCACAGGAGAGTGTGGTACCCATGCCTACTGTCTGGTCACAGCAGGCATAGCTGGATGTCCAGCAGGGCACCACATAGGCAGATGACCCAGGGTGCTCGTGGTAGGGCTGCTGGTCATCATGCCCCTGGCAGAAGCGCCACAACTGGTACCACCAGACGTATGTTTCAGGCTGTCATGGTGGTACAGGCATGTATGGAACATTACACTGGACAGGGCCTGAGGCTGCAGAGGGCTGCTCTCACATCTGCAAGTGACACCTTCTGTGAACTGTCTGGTGCCATCCTTGCTTATACCAAGCTCATGGATAGACTGTATGGTGAGATGATGGGCCTCATCGACCGCTGTTTGTCCATGCTTGAACATGTGGGAGTATGGCCAGCAACAGCTGGTGTTCAATGTGGACGTGCTAGGACACCAAGGCTCTCCCGTAGTGGCAGTACCAGCCCCAGCACTGCGTGGGGGGCACTGTCCACACCACAGCAGGCTACGACCACTTAGTCTTGGCCAGTCCCAGGAGAGACCTGGTTCCAGCGGACATCTGTCATCATCAGGGTAGAGTAGCACATCGAGGCCTGCACCTGGACGTGTCCATGGAACCCCCCAGCAGGCACAGTCCACATGTCCATGGCCAGTTGCAGTGAACTGCACACCCTGCCAGGTATGATCTGCAGCTGTCTATAAACACCTGTATAGGACAGCCACATGGCAAACCTGTGTGCATGCATACCCGCACACTATACGAACACACCTAGCACAACCCCATACCTACACACACCACATCACCACACCCAGTTTACCTAATTACACCCCTCACCCACACACATGGTGTCAAAAGTATGGCCCACCCTCGGCCTCTGGCAAACCAACAATACACCCTGTGCATATGATAATACCTGTGCCACATCCCTGTCATCCATAACAGTGATGCAGGGACAGGCTAATATGGTTCTGATGCACATGGTAGCTGTACTACAGTGTACTAAAGTACTACAGTGTAACATGTCAGGAGTACAGTTTAATGCATACATGTCAGGTAGTGTAGCCATCCAGCAATGATGCATTATAGCTGTTTGTAACACTGGTTGATTGTGGTCTCCATAATGTTATCCATTTGTATTGTAGGTGTACATGTGTCTGGAGGAGAATGGTCTGCAGTCATATTCCACAACACGGTATGGCACTGTGGTGCGACCATGGCTGTGACATATCTGAGGTACAGTTGAACATGTCACAGGTTTGTATAACCTGTGCCACATGGCCAGTTGACCCACTGGGACATGTATAATCTGCAACCTGATGTAGACCCATCCACATACATGCACACTCTTACTTGGCAACACTGGGACTAGACCCCTACCTAGGTATGTAGTGCTACTGAAGTGTGTGGCTTTCATTGCACACACCACACCACACAGCATTTCGGATGAGGTGTGTTCCAGGTTAGATGCTACATGCAGAACATCCCCAGACTTGTACATTATGCTAATGGGGGATGTAATGGTTGTATATGGACAATACATAGTGTGACATACCATCATATACACATTAACGGACACATAACAGACAGACACATGTCCGAGAGACCTGGACCTATCGCTGCTAACTAACTTGACTGTGTGTCCAATGTGTTACAAGTGCGCTGCACACAGCACATGCATAACTGGGCTGGATTGTGGTATCAATTATGTGTATGGTTGATGATGACAGTGGATATTGTACTCCCTGAAACCCACCATCACACATTGCCCACAACGGCGATACAACCCATTGTATATCCCAACAGTGTTACCACAGGGATATGCATCTAATGCACATGCCACAGGCATAGTAGGGTGTTGCATTGTCATGCCTCACCTATGGGCAGCAACACTATCTGTGCTACTGTTTGACAATGGGTATTGTAATGGGAGTATATGGCCTCAGAATGCTGTACCCTACAGATATACTGAACTGCACACATACACACACTTGCCAGAACTCAGTGGGTATCCCATGCCTACCGACCCATTTGTACAACACTGTTGTGCTGGTACTGCAAGGCTCATGTAGCCAGTAGGGAGAGGAACATAACATAGTACATGTAATGTCCCATACAGCAGCAGCCACAACTGACTATGGCAATGGGTGCTATGTTGGTTGTGAAGGCCCTCATGGAATTCCCACATACAGGTGTACTAACACACAGACACTGCTATCCTCAGTAATGCATATATGCACGTGTCCATACTTGGGTGCATCGCTGCAGGTGATCATAGCTGTGTACCTAGCTATTGTCCATGGACAGATGGGTTGTGTAGTGGATGTGTTTACAGTGGTATCCTGCCAATCTGTCAATGGACACCACTATGGTGACCCTCAGGGTGAGTGACATGCATCAGCCAATCCTCTGGGTTCCTCCTGCACATGGCCACTGAGGTGATCAAGATGACATGTATGCAACATGTATTACAATGCATGGTTAGTGTCTGTGATGAAGACCTGTACACAAGCATGTTCTATTGACTATGGTAGTGTAGTGGAGGTACCCATGGCATGTGGTGCGTACAGGGTGTTGTCTCCTATATGTGCCAGTTCTTAAACAGCTGGGCAGACACGTCAATGTCAAGCATAAGTTGCCTGTACATATCCCAGCTGGATATCTGCCATCTGCACATCTGTACAGGGACTGACAGTCATCAGCTTGGCAAGTAGCTATGCAGTAGGATGAATGTGGTGACAGACGTTTGACAACAATATGTATGCCATAAATACAATTTGGAAACCCTCACTAACATGTGCATTACCAACGGTAGCTTATAGTTAAATTCCACATGGATCATTATCCCATAGGGGATGTATACTGTGACACAGCTCACACAACAGGGACACAACAAGGAGACCTCAGAGTCCAGCTATGCCTGCACGTGTGCCTGTTGTCAGTACTACATGTAGCACTCTACTCTTGCTTGGGAAAGCACTGTCAACAGTAATACAGCCATGATACTCTATATCCCAGTGTGACAAGTCTCATATACTTGTGTGTCCCAGACATAACACTCGCACCCCCTTGCTTCTGTACTGACAGCACATAGGCGCATATATTGTACATGGCATTACATACACTTATTGCAGATGGCATTACCCTGCCATATTATCAGACTAGGTGGTGAGAACTAGTTACCAGAGCTAAGCCATGCTTAGCAGTTATCAACATTGCTCCAATATAACAGCTAAGCTGATTTGAGAACTGGTAAGTGAAGCCTACACTGTGTAAGCACCTATACGTTTACCCATAGCTTAGCACTGCTCAGCTTTGCAGAAACCAGCACAAATGTGCTTAAAGCTGCTCAAAACTGCCTTAACCACTCTGTATCCGACAGCCCTTGTTCTGCCCAGCAACAAAATGAACATTCCTTGCAGGCCTTGAACCCAGGACCCTGTACACTATAGTCACAACATGTAACCACTACGCCATGACCACTGTGATTACACTTGCTGTTTTTCCAATATATTTGTCAGTACACATACTGATTAGTATTGAACAATAGCCTTTACTTCAACAATTGTGTAGTACTTGTTATTAATATGACTGTTGCATCACATATGTTGTTTTATCATAATGTACACACATCAGATACATACGGTGAGATACATCTGGGAAGGTATACACAACCGTGATGTTTACACATGACAGGAATATGGATACATATGTATATTCATACATATGTTTGTATACACATCTGTATAGTGCATCATATATATGACCATGTGTAGATCTTTGTATATACACACACACACACACACACACACACACACACACACACACACACACACACATATATAGCTATATATGCATGCACATCCTAGGTGTACAGATATGCCTATTTATGTAGATATCTATAACTATATGTGCATACATATCTCTTCTGATATATCTATTACTGTCAATATATATATATATATATATATATATATATATATATATATATATATATATGTAGATATCCATAAGTATATGTTCATGTGTGTCCATATATGTATATGTGTAGACATCTATTGCTGTGTATATTTGAGTGTTTATATATATATATATATATATATATATGTGTGTGTGTGTGTGTACATGTGTGTATATGTCTGTATAGCTATATGGATAATTATATATACATATATGTTCACCATATGTCCAGAACATTGAGTGGAGTCCTACCTCAGCCCCAATAGTCCCAACCTCTTAATGCAAGGGGATGTCATGTATGTATTACAAGTACATATGTAGATTGTTGCTACTGTAATAGGGGTCATCTTAACAGATGTGTGGAATGTCACATCTGCTTTTAACATGTGCATCATTGGCTACTGACAGACATCATAAGGACATCATAGTACAGTACCACTCCTAGCATATTAATGATCCTGTGGACTACAGCAGAGATATGACCAATACATGTGGACAGTCTGACACTCTGGTCAGTCCAGAGGTAAACACAGACCCTCTTAGTGCAAGACATGTGGACCAAGCCTGACAATGTGGATGTTAACAGCCATGTAGATGGGTATATCGCGTAAATACTGGGGTACATATGCCTGCACAGGTTATGCATTCACACACTCCTGTATGTCCTGGCACATAACCACTGGTGCAGAGGTCACATGGCCACATACTACCCACATACATCTGTACAGCATCCCACTGCTTTGTCAGAAATACATGACTGTTATGGTGGCTCAGCAGCAGTACATTTGGCAAATATCTGGACATAACATCACATAGATAAGTACACTAAGCTGCTAGGCATTTAAAAAAGCACCGTGCAAACTACAAGCAGACTGTCACAACATTGGCCAGCATTTCTTATGGGGGAATACACATGTACCTGCAAATACAGCAGGCTCTACAGGCATGTCACAGCACAGAGTAACAGACACCTGTGTGAAAGTGCATACCCACAACCAATGTGAACACAGCCACATATGGTAAGCTAGCTTAATATTACATTACATAAACTGTCTGATCAACACCATCCTCCTATGTGCCACTCACACACTAACCCGACATATACTGGGCCACTACACGGTGTGCTCCGATGCCTGTCTATGGTATGAGACATGTTTGTGTTTGGCCCTACAAACATGTAAGCCGATAGGGTGCCATACACTGGAACAGCATGGAACATCAGATAGCACAGGACCAAGAACAATGATATCTACCACAGTCTGTACACAGGCCAAGGTACATATTCGCAATGTACACACTGTTGACAATCACCATAAGTACACAGACCTCAGTACTGTATACACAACCACAGAATCCCCAGGTTATGTCCTCAAATATAACCCCTACTATACTTAACGTGTAGCAGTCTGATATCTCACTGGCTTATTGTCAGATATGATGTCAAATAATGGTGTACAGAACATATGCAAGTCTTACTGCTTGACATATGTACAAAAGTTAACAGAGTTGTAGCTGGAGGCACAAACCCAGGGCCAATATTGACAAGTTGCTATGATAACCTCATACATTTACTCTTGTAGCAGGGTTTGTTGTGGCATATGTCCTATGAAGGATATGAAGTCACCATGTACTGACTGCAATCCTCACATTATGCTTATGCAGTTCTCAAAAAGGTATCCTGTGAGTAACACAACAAACAAAAGGCACCATACACTGCCCAGTCTGTAGATGACCCTACAGATGGTGGTTTCCTCAAAAACAGCACTGTCATGACCGGTATTAAAACATGTAGACCAGCCATATCCACACACACCCTGTTAAACTGACATTACTCCAAATGCAGAATAGCAACGCTTACATTCTGTAGTCATGTCAGGCATATTCCCGTCCTGTGTTTTGGCCTGTTTCCACAGTGTATGTTGTTAGAGGTAAATCCCAAATCCATCTGTAATGCTGTTTGCCAAACACCCAATCTAGGTCCTGCTCACAGTGAAAGAAAAGGCCCACCACCAACATGATGTTCCTAGATATTGTAGTGTGTTTCCATGGAATTGGCTACGGGAATGTTACCACAGCTGTTCCACATACAATCAGCTAGAGAAGGGCTACAATTCGTGCAGAGGCCATCAGCTGATCATGAGCATCACTTACAAAACACAAGCTGCTGCCTACTTTGCGCTGCTAGGTGTGTGACACAAACATGCTTAGGTTTTACTCTCCCACCTCCTCCCTGACTTACTTTGTCTTTGTTTCTCTCACTCCCTCTCTGGTGGATGTAGAGAACTACCAGGTGTAGTTCTCCACATCCACCAGAGAGGGAGTGAGAGAGACAAAGACAAAGTAAGTCAGGGAGGGGGTGGGAAAGTAAAACCTAAGCATGTTTGTGTCACACACCTACCAGCACAGAGTTTCAACCCCCTGACTATGTATTCCTATCACATGTCTATGCAGTTATTGCATGCGCCACATAGCTTACATGGTGAGGAGCTATCCAAACATATATGTGATGGTGAGTGACATCTGCAACAGTGATATGGTAACAATATGGTAGGTGTAGTACACGTGCCTGTCCACATGAACAGGTGTCAGCGTCAACACAACTACACTCTTTCAGGGACACTCACAAATTGACACACTTAGCAGGGTCAGGAATACACTTCCTAACTAGTTTGCCACAATACAGTAATGTGCAGATATCACATGCACCACAGGAGTCTTGGCGGTCATTTGAGGTTGTAGTGACTGTGAATGGCCTCAAAAGCATTGCACCCTACTCAGACAAACACATACACACTTGCCATGTGTGGGAAAAGAACCCCTACCAAATTACTATATCACACTACAGCATTACGCTGTTATAGGATGCACCACAGAGATTATTGGGCTACTCCTTTCCCAAAGGTGTATTTCACAGTGAATGACATCAGCAGGCTTGCCAAAGTAGGGCAGTTGAATTGTAATGAGTGCGACTAGCCTGAAAAGCATTGCTCCCTACACAGATAGAGAGACAAACACACACACAGTTGCCATGTCCTGGACTAGAATCCTACCTAACTAGTTTATCACACTACAGCATTACACAGTTATAGGATGCGTCATGGAGATTACTTGGCTATTCCTTTCCTAAAGGTGTATTTCATAGTGAATGACAGCAGCAGCCTTGCCAAAGTAGGGCATTTGAATTATAGTGAGTGTGACTAGCATAAAAAGCATTGCTTCTTACACAGATAGAAACACACACACACACACACACACACACACACACACACACACACACACACACACACACACACACACACAGTTGCCATGTCAGGGATTAGAATTCCTACCTAGCTAGTTTATCACAGTACAGCATTACGCAGTTATAGGACATGCCACAGAAATTACTGGGCTACTCTTTTCCCAACGGTGTATTTCAGAATGAATGACATCAGCAGCCTTGCCAAAGTAGGGCATTTGAATTGTAGTGAGTGTGACTACCATAAAAAGCATTGCTTCCTACACACACACACAGTTGCCATGTCGGGGATTAGAATTCCTATCTAGCTAGTTTATCACAGTACAGCATTACGCAGTTATAGGACATGCCACAGAGATTACTGGGCTACTCCTTTCTCAAAGGTGTATTTCAAAGTGAATGACATCAGCAAGGTTGTCATAGTAGGGCTATGGGGAGGGCAGTGTGTGTGCATGGACCATAACCCATTCATCTAGAGGTAGACACACCACACTCAGGCACACGTAAGTTTATATTCCGCAGGTATGTGTATACAACTGCTAGATGACTACTGCCTTGTACAGTCACATTGCACAGCTAGCACTTGCACCACAGAGTCTGTAATGCTAAGGGATACCAGTGGCTAATTCCTACAGTGAGTGACATTTACACATCATGCAGTTGCACCCATTTGGCTGTGTGCTGGGTGGGAGAGGCCTCATGATGGAAGGCTCTTTGTCACTGTCACTCTCTTCCACACATCTATGTATGTGTACGTTTCGCATATTATAGTGTTTTGTCCTTGGATATGTGTGTGTATTCCTATCCCGTGTGTGTGCAAAGCATGACTGGTGCATATTGAGGAGTGTATGCACTTTTTTCTGCAACTGTCAAGATATGTATGGTCCACTGTTGTTGCAGACATGGGCTTCATTTGTTTAATTGCGTGACCATGCCTTTCTGTATTGCATGTGTGGATACATTCCAGGTAGTTTGTACTCTGGTGCAGACCTTTGTGTTATACACCTACAGGTAGCAAACTGTTTCTACAGGATATATACAGGATTAGTTTGCTGTTATTTTTTTGTATTACTGTATTGCCTTTCTATATTTTGAATACTGTAGTTTGTTTTCTTTACTTTGTGTTTTGCTTGCATTCTGTTTTAACAGCATATTAAAACTTCAAAAGAGGCCACAGCTCTCTCTGTTCTGAGTTGGGCAGAATTTTTTTCCGCCCTCCCACCCATTTAAGTTGTCTTGTTAAATACCACTGTCTTTCTAGTTGCCCGCCTCTTATGTTAATCTGACCATATATCTCATTTCTCTCTACTTTCACTGGCTTATGTGAGTAATCACAAAATCATCATTTTTGAAATCCCACCCCTTCAATTATTTAAATTTATTGGCCATCCTACATTATTTCATAGTACCAAAATACAAAAGTGACCACCCCTTTCAATCCATCTTGCTGTTTTAAAAATAGTAACTCTCCACTAAACCTTTTTAAACAGGTAAAACTCAAGTTACCTACTTTCACATCTAACTTCTCTAGTGCACACTGCAGAGTGTATTCTTTTCAGTCTTACCTTTAAGCATCCCTGTGACTAGCACTTTCTCTAATACCTGCTGGAAAGCACTAGGAAGCCTTAAACTCATACAAACACTGAACTCTCCTTGTTAACAAGGAGAAATTAATAGTAGGCACTATATAATTGCAAAGTACCTTTCTAAGGAAACAGCTCCTATACTTTACAAAGAAAAAAAAAAAGCCCCAAACCAAGCATGTCCAAGGGTCAGCTTCCGGTGATTTCTCCTGTCCACCTGGTGAATCTGGGCATACTGGGGCAATGCAGCAATTGCCTCATGCACACAGACAACCCTCTCATCCTACCACCCAACACTACAACCTGTGAGAGATGCACTTACATAGCCAAAATGGAAGCAAAGCTCTCTCCACCCAAGATTGTGCTAAACAGTCAAGAGGAGAAGGTTAACACCCGCACTACATCTCAAGCAACACATAGCCCTTCTAAACCCGTACCACCAACACCCACATATAGCAACACTAAATCCACATATGCAGAGGCCCTTAACTGTAACCTGCCCAATCAACAAAGACCTTTGAAGCTGAAACGCAAACAAACACCAATCACAACCAATGTGTCACATAGTTCACAACACCAGTGTGCCACCCAGCAACAGCCACTAAGGCAAGACAATGTACCTAACACTTTAGTCATAGGTGACTCTATAGTCCGGCACACTGATGTCCCTCTCACCAGGTTGAATAAGGAGAAAATTACAGTCGGCTGCCTGTCGGGTGCCAGGATCCGCCACATAACGCATGCACTCAAGTCACTCCACAACAAGTACAGATATGACTCTGTCATTGTCCATGTTGGAGTGAATGACTTGAGACGTACCTCCCTGGAGTACATGAAAAGAGACATGGAAGAGCTCTCGGATCATGTGGCCCAGGCAGGTATGACCCTAGCCCTGAGTAGCATCCTGCCTTCGCCCAGAATGATACCACAATATAAGGATAAAATGATTGACTTCAACAATTGGCTAAGCTTATGGTGTCATTCAAAGGGGATCCAGTATCTGTCTGCCTGGGATGACATGATTGACAGACCACGATGCTTTGCCAGAGATGGTCTGCACCTGTCGCCCCTGGGATTCAGGTTACTGGCTAAGGCTCTTGCCACCCCTATAGTGCCTTTTTTAGGCAAACTTCAAAGGACAAAACCACCACCGTAACAGGTACAAGCATGCAAAATCTGAAGGTAATGCTACTCAATGCTAGAAGTCTAAACCTCAAAATGCACTCTCGAGGCACTCCTAAAAATGGAGAACATCGATATCTGTGCAGTAACTGAGACCTGGTTCAAGGCTCCAGAGAGCACCCCTGCAATACCAGGCTACAACTCTTACCACACTTTTCGGCCACCAAACCAGGACCGAAACACTAAAGGTGGAGGAGTGTCAATATTCACCAAGGATATTCACACCACCACGCTAGTTGGCCAACACAATGTGTCTGAAATTCTCCAAGTGCAACTAACACTAAGTAAGACTGCAGTCCAAATTGTAGCTTGCTACAGATCCCCCACCATACCCCAAGATTCTCACTACACCTTTCTAAACATACTGGAAAATATTAAGATAGAACCAAACACCCTAATACTGGGTGATTTTAACTACCCTGCCATTAACTGGGAAAACTACTCATGTCCCAACACCTTTGCGCAACGATTCTTGGAATTCATAAATTCAATGCCCTGGATCAACTAATCCATAGTCCCACCAGGGGCTCCAATATCCTAGACCTGGTCATTACCAACATGGGAAATCAATGCTCCATACCTATGGTCACCCCCTCGTTAGTCAGGTCTGACCATAAGCTAATCACCCTTAACATCCACATCCCACCCCACCCCCAGTAAAGAAACCACCATAAAAAACTTCTCCAAAGCCAACTTCATGCTACTCAAGTCAGAAGTGACAAACTTCATAACACCCATGCAGACGGGAACTGAAAGTTCAACTGCTGAATCCTACACTAAAGCACTGTGCGATCACATCCACTCATGCATGAATCGTGCCATCCCAAATAGAACCAAAATGCTCTCATCCAAAAAGGAAGCCAATCTGGTGGTCCCTACCATAAACAAACTTTACAACAAAAGGAAGAAACTTTTGCAGAAAGAGGAAAATCCCAGGATGCAAAAACTCCTTACTAGCCTCAGTAAGAAACTGAGATGCCTTATAAAATCCTCCAAAGCTAGTTACGAAAATAAAATTGCCAAAGATTCCAAAGACAACCACAAAGCATTGTATAACTATGTCAAGAATCTAAATGGCAATGCTCAGATCTGCTCTGAGCTAAAACAGAATGGCATTAAATATACTGATCCAAAGGATATTGCCAATATCCTGGCAGATCGATTCAGTGCCAAACTCACCCCCCTCTCACCCCCTAAATGGCCCATCTCAATACCGGAAGATTGCCAAATTCCAGTAATAACGGCCACACAGGTACAAAACGCACTCTCTAAAGCCAAGAATACAGCATCCATGGGACCAGATGACATCCCGGGCTGTGTACTACATGAACTACAACATGAACTGGCACTTCACCTAAGTGTCATGTTTAATCATAGCCTCACATCAGGTTTCGTGCCCACTGAGTGGTGCAGAGCTACAGTTATCCCAATCCACAAGGGGGGAATCCACCTTGGATCCCAGAAACTACCGTCCCATCAGTCTGACAAGCCTTATCTGCAAGGCCATGGAGCGTATTATCATGGAACTTATAAACAAAGACATTGGCAACCTTCAAACACTGGACCCCACCCAGTTTGGGTTTGTGAAGGGCCGATCTTGTCTCCTGAACCTGATTGACTTCTTTGAATCAGTCTCCAGAGCCATGGGCAAGGTGGTCCACACAGCCTATCTAGACCTTGCCAAGGCCTTTGACACCATCCCCCACTCTGGAATCATAGATAAACTTACTAAGTTGGGCATTAATCCCTATGTCACCCAATGGGTTGCTAAATGGCTTACTGATAGAACCCGCACTGTAAAAGTAGCCGACTCCAAATCCAGCTCCAGACAAGTGACAAGTGGAGTACCTCAGGGTTCAGTCCTGGGGCCGCTCTTGTTTGGCATCTACTTCTCTGAAGTACAGGTCAACACTAAGGGACTCTGGCTAACAAAGTTTGCAGATGACTGCATTATTGAATCTCCAAATGATGTGGATACTCTACAAAAGGGCCTTACAGACACAGATGCTTGGTGCCAGAGCCATGGGCTCAAGCTCAATGCCAAGAAATGTATTGTTATCCCCTTTGGGAAAAAACATGTATCCATGAATTACCATATAGGTGGCAGTACACTAAACACAGAAAGTGTGATAAGAGACTTAGGGACACAGGTGGACAGTGTTCTCACCTTCGATAACCACATCGCCACAACAGTCAGGAAATCCTTCTATGTGGCACACCTCATCACGAAGGGCTTTTCATCCAGAAAAAAGGAGGTCATTGTCCCACTGTACTCATCCCTCATTAGACCCATTATAGAATACAATGCCCCATTTGGTATGTACCTCTCAAGACATCTGCAACAAGTGGAAAGGCCTCAGAAATACCTCACTAAAAGAATCACAGGCCTAAAGCAGATGCCCTACGCTGACCGCCTTAAAAAACTCCAGCTATACTCTGTCACATATCGTCTACTCGGAGGCGATCTCTGCTTAACATACAAGGCCATGTCAAACCCAGAGCTGTTGGACATGCTACACTTAAAGAAATCCCAATCCCTCAGAGCTACACGCTCCAGGGATCTAAACCTTGTCATCACAATAAACAAAACATGCTGTAGGGATAGGTTCCTGACCCAGAGACTCCCCAGACTCTGGAAGAGATTGCCCATACATGTCAAGCAGAGTGCCTCTTTGGACCTCTTCAAGAGGAACCTTGACGATTGGATGGGAGAAAGGAAATTCACCCCAGGGATCACGTCAGTCGCCCTGCTAGACAGGGGTCCAGGAAAGTAAATAATGTGGGAAGAAATAGCCAGGGAATTGTTATGGCTAGGCTTGTATAGGCCCTAGGGCTGATAGCCTAGTACCAACCTATGAATCTGTAGATCAGTTGTCAATATGGGGTCACACTGTGCAAGGGATAGTGTGTACTGTAGGTGATTGTGTCTGTGCTGCTTCTGCTACATGGTGCTGGTGTTAGCAGAGATATTCAGACGTGTACTGTTGCACACTGTGATGTTTTATGTCCTCAATTACTGTCAGGTGGACATTTTTGCTCACAATGATGTCCTGGAGAACACAGGGTGACTGCAGATGTGTCCAGTATTTTGGTCAAATGCGTACATATTCATGGACAGTTATTCTATTCTGGAGGGGGAGCTGGAGACACTTGCTGATGATTCTGTGTATCCAGTTCAGCACCTTGGTACAGTGCTGGCACAAGATCCCATACTTGTACATCCATCAACATGGCAGTATGGCCTTATTATGCTGTGGCAATACCTCACAGCTGTACAGATTCACACAGGTTACCCAGAGGCAGGGGTCATAAGTCAGGACATTAACCCTGTTGTGGTGTATGGGCAGGTTTGTAGCTACCCATTTTTGTGTTTGCAGTCAGGGATGTTATGTGCACATGGCTGTGTGTTGGACCTTGTACATTCCATGCTGCCTGTGCTTCCACGCCCCCTCTATTATTCTATCCTCTTCCATATATTATGCATACATTCTCTGATACTTTCCCTATAGTTATCACCTCATCACAGCTGTGTTTTGGTGTTGGTCCACAGTTCATGCAATGGGACATGGTGGACATGTTACTGCGGTTTGTCCACATGGCCTTGCATATGGTTTATGTGGAGTGCGTTATGTTATTTGGGTGTCCATGACATAACGTACATTGGCAGCATGGGTGAGACACAGGCCTTTTGCAGGTGATGCAGGCCAGCTGTAGCAGGCCATTGCATTCTGTCACTCCTACAGTCCGAGACTGCGATGCAATATATTTCCCTGGGGTGACAGGGTAGGTGTGCCAGGTGTTCACGCCAATACTTTCTATCAGTACTTATCAGGTGGTGTGGATGCAGGCAGGGTGCTACTTACAGCTAGGGACACACCTGCATGGACACCTGCACTGCATGCTTCATTCTTTCACTATTGCCATACACAGGTGGGGGTCATACAGTATCCATTTCCAACAGCAGGTATATGACCAGAGAGGTACCTGTGGGTGGTGGTTGCGTGAGCTGGGTGCATGTGTACTATGGACACTTCTTGCATCTGACTCGCAGATGGGCTTGGGGCATTCCAGTTATGCTGGCTTGTGCAGGGACATCAGCCATTTCCCAGTACATTATTCCTGTTACCTTTATGATCTGCAAGTGTTCGGCCAGATGACATCAGTATTCCCTACTACAAGCCCAGATAATGTGATGCATACCTCTATGTACAATTCCAATGGTGTGTCCATTTCATGGTTACACATTATATACTGTATGTCTGGGGTACTTTCCCCTGTGTACTGCTTGTATATCTAGCCCAACAGTTATGCCATGTCCATCTTTCAGATGGTGACACATATTACCACCATACATTTACAATGACTTACTGCTAGCATGTGCTATACTGGGGGGAATTGTCTTTGGCACTGCAGTTGTGAGGACTTGGCCCTGTCATCGGCAGTAGAGGGCAATGGCCACCAAGTCAAACCTCAACATGCATACATACTAACCACTCTCACACAATATGAAACACACACCAACCAAGCACACACATACCTGCATATTGTACAAATGCTAAAATCTATCCTGCTACCTTGGACACCTCCAGTCATCTGTGTTCCACTGGAATTATACCTACACATATATGTTACTGCATGTCTTCATCAGATTGGAGGAGGGGACACACCTGTTACTACATTTCTACATAGGATTTGGGGGGGCACACCTGTTTCTACATTTCTACGCAGGATTGGGGGGCACACCTGCCTGTTTCTACATTTTTACATAGGATTTGGGGGTGTGACACACCTGACACACGTACGCATTTGATATGACTGTACTGGTATGTCAGGTATTCCATTTCATTCTGTATTCTAACCTGTCATGCTAACAAGAGGCATATCAGTGTACTACAGGTTTTAGGTTTGATTGACCAACATATCAGTTTCTGATTTCCTACCCTTCATAACTAACATCCCACTGCCTGACCTGTTTTAGTCTGTCTGTGTAGGCCTGGAGGGGGGTTACCCATAGGCATCAAGAGACCTTAGCACAGCCTTTGTTTGTTTGTCTACACCTGTCCTGCTGGCTGAGACTGTTGTTGGGTATGTGAACTTCCCTGACTGGCATGTGTGTGCCATGAGGACACACATGTGGCCCAGCACATTTCCTGCAGTGGGTTTTGTCACCATGTGTAGTACTGGCTACTGTGGTGACACCAGTATTTGTTACAGATCTCATGCTGCCACTATAGGTATCTACTATCTGCTGGCATCCTGTTCAGCCACCCAGTTCTCTTGCATTGCTCACATCTCTACCACAGATAAAGGTAACAACACATCCTACTCCATTTGGCAACTGGTAAGGAGAGTGACTTACCATGTGGGTGTGCCAGTACTGAGGATGGTGCTGGAGGGCTGCCTATGTTGGATGCACATAGTGCACTCCATATACATGGTTAAGCACAGGTAGTGTCATGTTTGCCATGCCTTTTATAGTATGTGCGAGTCAGAGAGTGGTGTCATTCCCTGGGTCCCTCCTGTGTCAGTGTATGTGCTATGCTTTGCCTCTTTGCCAAGGCCAGGGCATACTGGGCACTCCTCCTTCTGCCTGCTGGGGCAGGCTCACGTTGTTCCTCCTCTGAGTCACTCTGTGCCTGTGCAGGCCTTGGCAATGGTGGGGGGCTGTGTGGCCATGCCCCTTGCTGTTCCTGCTGCAGCTGTTTCCACAGGATCATATTGTGTAACATGGCACATACAATGACAATTTGAATACATGTAGCTGGCTACTGCAAGACTCCATCGGATATGTCCAGGCACTGGAACCGTGATTTGAGCATCCCAAACACACACTCTATTACAACTCTGTTCTGTGCGTGTGCCTCATATGGAGGTCTTGTTCGGGTGTGTGCACATTTCTAATGTGTCAGCCATGGCTCCAGTGCATAACAAGCATCCCCCACTAGGTAACCGTAAGGGATGTCCCCCACTGGCAAATCTCTGGTACAGCTGCATCAGATGCCAGATGTGGGAATCATGATAGCTTCCAAGACAGCCAGCACACACATTCATTATAATGCCATTGGCATCACACACGGCCTGGGAGTTGATGGAGGGGAAGCCCTTGCGGTTGGTTGATGCTCACCAGGTGGTGCTTTGATGTGTATGTGTGTGCAGTCTATAGCGTCCACTACCTCAGAGTGTTCTGCTATTTGGTGGAAGAGATGCATATTGCTGGCCAACGTCTCACGGATGTTGGGGAAATATAGGTGCTCACTGGCATGTGCTGACATGGCATCCAGGAACTGGTGGAGTACCCTGGATGCTCATGCCTGTGAGATCCCCATGATATCTCCAGTTTGCCTTTGGAAGTTACCTGTAGCTAGTATTCTTAGGCCTACACATACCTTGGCATCCACTGGGATGGGTTACCCTCTGTAAGTTCTGTCTGAGGTGTGGCCGGCACAGCTCAACAGTTTGCTGTAGGAGTTCCCTGTCCACCCTATAGCGCTCCACTATCTCCGGCTCATGTAGCCCTGGTAGGTTACCCTGGGTCTGTACACTTCTCCATCTACTCACTGTGGGTTGGTCGACAGCATTCTTATCCTCACCACCCTCAGCCTCTTCCACAGGGCTCCAATCTGCTTACAGGACTAGTGTAATCTGCAGAAATGTACTCCGTTAGTAACAGAGCACATTTCTGCAAACTACAAAACGGAGCCATGACCGCTCCAAATAAAGGGTGGACATTATGCAGAAAGCATGCCAATGGCCAAATATATGGCCATTGGCATGGAAAACAGTTGCAAAAATAAAAAAAATTACTTTTTTTTGCCGATCTCGGCTGTTTAAGTATAGGGCAGAGGCACGCAAATGGGCTCAGGCAAAAAATTAAAAAAATAAATCCTAAAACAAACATTCTAACCAAAATCACTATTTTGCCATTTTACCCAATGGCAGGCAGATGACAACATGGCCAGTGAATAGTGGTTGCTAAGGGGGGAGGCTCAGTGTGGGACCTGTAACTATGCATCAGCAGGCAATCCTATGCAAATGAGGGGAATGATACTGGATCCTAGATGTCCCCTGCATACTAGTCAAGCACCCAGCAGTGTAAGAGCAGGAGCAGGAATAGCTTGGTGCAAGCCTAGGGAGTTAGCTGACATCATAGGGGGTTGTGTCAGGCATACTGTAAGCGGATTGGAGCCTTGTGGCTTGGGTTTGCCCGTAGCTTAGCAGACCTAAGCAAGCGGTTGTGTCTGAGGCTGCCTAGCTCTCTTTACATTGCCTAAGTAGGTGTGCGCACCGCGTTTTAAAGGGAAAAAAAAAAGGTAAACCAGGAAATAGCAGCTCTGTGCACATTTCAGCACTGTGTTTGCGCTGAGTGCCCCTGGGCTTAAACAGGAAGGCAATGGGAGGGGAAAACAGTAGATGGAAGGTAATCTAGGAGAACTAGCATAGCTGGCAGGTGAAATGTATCAGAATCAGCCAATTACACAGGGAGCAGCCCAGCTCAGAACACTACTATAAACTATGCAAACACCTTTCCCTCTGTTTTTTCCCACATACTGTACACCACCGGTGTATACAAGCAGGGGAATTTTAACAAACAAAATCAACAAAATGATCCTGGCTGCAATAGCTATCATACATCAACATGTGGAAGAGGCTGAGGGTGGTGAGGATGAGAATGCTGTCGACCAACCCACAGTGATGAGACTGAGAAGAGTGTACAGACCCAGGGTAACCTACCAGGGGCTACATGAGCTGGAGATAATGGAGCACTATAGGGTGGACAGGGACCTCCTACAGCAAATTGTTGAACTATGCCAGCCATGCCTCACACACAGAACTAACAGAGGAACCCATCCCAGTGGATACCAAGGTATGTGTAGGCCTAAGAATACTAGCTACAGGTACCTTCCAAAGGCCAATTGGAGATATAATGGAGATCTCACAGGCATCAGCAACCATGGTACTCCAGTTCCTGGATGCCATGTCAGCACATGCCAGTGAGCACATATATTTTCCCAACACTTGTGAGGCGTTGGCCATCAATATGCATCTCTTCCATCAAATAGAATACCCTGAAGTAGTGGGTGCTATACACTGCACACACATACGCATCAGAGCACCACCTGGTGAGCGGGGTAGGGTCTACATCAACTGCCAGGTCATGTGCGATGCCCAGGACATTATAGTGAATGTGTTTGCTGGCTACCCTGGAAGCTATCACGATTCCCACATCTGGCATCTGACACAGCTGTACCAGAGATTTGCCAGTGGGGACATTCCTTCAGGTCCCCTAGTGGGGGATGCTGGTTATGCACTGGAGACGTGTCTGATGACACCCATCAGAAATGCACACACACCTGAACAAGAACTCCACAATGAGGCATACGCACAGACCAGAGTTGTAATACAACATGTATTTGGGATGCTCAAGTCACAGTTACGGTGCCTGGACACATCCGGTGGAGGCTTGCAGTACTCCCCAGCTACATGAACTCAAATTGTCATCGTATGTGCCATGCTACACAATATGATCCATTGGAAGCAGCTGCAGCAGGGACAGCATGGGGCAGGGCCACACAGCCCCCCCCTTCATTGCCAAGGCCTGTACAGAGTGACTCGAAGGAGGAACAGCCTGAGCCTGCCCCAATAGGCAGAAGGAGGCATGCCCAGTATGCCCTGGCCTTGGCAAAGAGGCAATGCTTAGCACATACACTGACACAGGAGGGACCCAGGGAACGACACCACTCTCTGACTCGCACATACAGTAAAAGGGATGCCAAACATGACACTACCCGTGCTCCACCATGTATAGGGAGCATCCGACATATAGGCAGCCCTCCAGCACCATCCTCAGTACTGGCACACCCACAAGGTAAGTCACTCTCCTTACCAATTTCCGAATGGAATAGTATGTGTTGTTACTTGTATCTATGGTATGGATGTGAGCATGCAAGGGGATTTGGTGGCTGAATGGGATGCCAGCAGATAGACAACCTATAGTGGCACCATGAGATCTGTAACAAATGTTGGTGTCACCATAGTAGCCAGTACTACACATGGTGACAAAACCCACGACAGGAAATGTACTGAGCCACATGTGTGTCCATTTGACTCACACATGCCAGGCAGGGAGGTTCACATACCTAACAACAGTCTCAGCCAACAGGACAGTTGTAGACAAACACAAAGGCTGTGCTAAGGCCTCTGAATGATGGCTATGGGTAACCCCCTCCCCCAGCCTACACAGACTACAACAGGTCAGGCAGTGGTATGTTAGTTATGAAGGGTAGGAAGTCAGAAACTGATAATGTTGGTCAATCAAACCTAAGAGCTGTAGTACACTGATATGCCTCTAGTCAGCATGATAGGTTAGAATACAGGATGTAATGGAGTACCTGACATACCAGAACAGTCATAGCAAAAGTGTACAAGTGTCAGGTGTGTGTCCCCCAATCCTGTGGAGAAATGTAGAAAGTCAGGTGTGCCCCCCCATTCATGTGTAGAAATGTAGAAACAGTCAGGTGTGCCTCCCAATCCTATGTAGAAATGTAGTAACTGTCAGGTGTATTCCCCCAATTCTGTGTAGAAATGCAGAAACAATCAGGTGGGCCAACCTCCAATCTTATGTAGTAACAGTCAGCTGTGCTCCCCATTCCTATTTAGACATGTAGTAACAGTCTGGTGCGCCCCCCAATCTGATGTATACATGTGTTAATAGTCACGTGTGCCCCCCAAATTCTATGTAGAAATGTAGAAAGTCAGGTGTGCCCCCCCAATCCTACGTAGAAATGTAGCAGACATGTGTGCCCCCCAATCCGATGTACACACATAACAGTCAGGTGTGCCCCCCCAAATCCTATGTAGTAATGTAGTAACAGTGAGGTGTGCCCCCTCCAATCTGATGTAGACATGTAGTAACATGTATGTGTAGGTATAATACTAGATGAACACAGATGAGCTGAGGTGGCCAAGGTAGCAGGATAGATTGTAGCATTTATACAGTATGCAGGTATGCATGCATTAGGTTGGTTTGTGTTTCTTATTGTATGAGCGTGGTCAGTATATATGCATGTTGAGGTTTGACCTTGAGGCCATTGCCCACTACTGCCGATGACAGGGCCAAGTCCTCACAACTGCAGTGCCAAAGTCAGTTCCCCCAGTATGACACATGCTAGCAGTAAGCTATTGTAAATGTATGGTGGTAATATGTGTCACCATCTGATAGATGGACATGCCATGACTCTTAGGCTAGATATACAAGCAGTGCACAGGGAAAAGTACCCCAGAGATACAGTATATAATGTGCAACTGTGAAATGGACACACCCTTTGAATTGTACATAAAGGTATGCATCACATTATCTGGGCATCTAGTAGGGAATACCGATGTCATCTGGCCAAACACTTGATGATCACGACAGTGATAGGACTGATGTATTGGGAAATGGCTGATATCCCTGCACAAGCTAGCATAACTGGAATGTTCCATGCATATCTGTGAGTCAGATGCAAGTAGTGTCCATAGCACACATGCACACAGCTGACCCAATCACCACCCACAGGTACCTCTCTGGTCATATCCCTGCTGTTGGAAATGGATACAGTATGACCCCTACCTCTGTATGGCAATAGAGAAAGAATGCAGCATGCAGTGCAGGTGTCCCATGCAGGTGTGTCCTTAGCTGTAAGTAGCACCCTGCCAGCATCCACACCACCTGATCAATACTAATAGAAAGTATTGGCATGAACATCTAGCACACCTACCCTGTCACCCCAGGGGAATATACCGTATGGCAGTCTGGGACTGTAGGACTGACCGAATGCCAGGCCTGCTACAGCTGGCCTGCAACACCGTCAAATGGCCTACAGGCCTCTGCAAAAGGCCCGTGTGTGACCTGTACTGCCAATGTATGTTATGTCATGGACACCCAAATAACATAACACACTCTACATAAGCCATATGCAAGGCCATGTAGACAAACTACAGTAACATATCCACCATGTCCCACTGCATGAACTGTGGACCAACACCAAAACATAGCTGTGATGAGGTGATAACTGTAGGGAAAGTATCAGAGGATGTATGCATAATGTATGGAAGAGGATTGAATAATAGGGGGGGTGGGAGCATGGGCAGCAAGGAATGTGCAAGGTCCGACACAGCCATGTGCACATACTATCCCTGGCTGCAAACACACAACTGGGTGGCTACAAACCCACTCATACACCACAATAGGGGTAATTTCCTGATGTATGTCCCCTGCCTCTGTGTAACCTGTGTGAATCTGTACAGCTGTGAGGTATTGCCACAGCAGGATAAGGCCATACTGTCATGTTGATGGATGTACAAGTAAGGGATCCTCTGCCAGCACTGTACCAAGGTGGTGAACTGGATACACAGACCCAGCAGCAAGTGTCTGCAGCTCCCCCTCCAGAATGGCATAACTTTCCATGAATATGTAAGCGTTTGACCACAATACTGTACACAGCTGCATTCACCCTGTGTTCCCCAGGACATCACTGTGAGCAAAAATGTCCACCTGACAGTACTTGAGGGCATAAAACATCACAGTGTGTAACAGCACACATGTTGAAATATCTCTGTTAACACCCGTACCATGTATCAGAAGCAGCACAGACACAATCACCTACAGTACACACTATTCCTTTCACAGTATGACCCCATATTGCCAACTGATCTACAGATGTCCTGCAGAAACAGTTTGCTACCTGTAGGTGTAGAACACAAAGGTCTGCACCGGCATACAAACTACCTGGAATGGATCCACACATTCAATACAGAAGGGCATACTGAGCATGCTCACACACTTCGAGAAATGAAGGCAATGTCAGACAACAACATACTGAAAGATCATACTGGGCATGCTCACACACTTAAACAAATGAAGCCTATGTATGCCAACAACAGTGGACCATACATATCTGACAGTTGCAGATGTTAGTGCATACAATCTTCAGTATTCAGCGGTCATGGTTTGCACACACATTGGATAGGCATACACACATATATCCAAGGACAACACACTGTAATATGCCAAAAGTACACATAAATAGATGTGTGGAAGAGAGTGACAGTGACAAAGAGCTTTCCATCATGAGGTCTGTCCCACCCAGCACACAGCCAAATGGTTAGAACCACATGATATGTAAATGTCACTTACTGTAGAAGTTAGCCACTGGTATCCCTCAGCATTACACACTTTGTGGTGCAAGTGCTAACTGTGCCACATGACTGTAGAAGGCGGTAGTCATCTAGCAGGTGTATACACATACCTGCGGAATATAAACCTGAGTGTGCATGAGTGTGGTGTGCCTACCTCTAAATGAATGGTTTATGACCCATGCACACACACTGCCCTCCCCATAGCCATACTGTGACAAGCCTGCTGATGTCATTCACTTTGAAATACACTTTTGGGAAAGGAGTAGCCCAGTAATCTCTGTGGTGCATTCTATAACTGCATAATGCTGTAGTGTAATAAACTAGTTGGGTAGGAGTTCTAATCCCAGACATAAGTGTGTGTGTGTGTGTGTGTGTGTGTGTGTGTGTGTGTGTGTGTGTGTGTGTGTGTGTGTGTGTGTGTGTGTGTGTGTGTGTGTGTGTGTGTGTGTATCTCTTTGTGTAGGGAGCAATGCTTTTTAGGCTAGTCACACTCACTACAATTTAAATACCCTACTTTGGCAAGCCTGATATGTCATTCAGTATGAAATACACCTTTGGGAAAGGAATAGCCCAGTAATCTCCATGACACGTCCTACAACAGTGTGATGCTGTAGTGTGATATAGTACTTTGGTAGGGGTTCTTTTCCCACACATGGCAAGTGTGGATGTTTGTGTGCGTGTGTTTTTGTCTGTGTAGGGTGCAATGCTTTTGACGCCATTCACAGTCACTACAACCTCAAATTACCTTGATTGGCAAGCTTGCTAATGTCATTCCCAGTGAGATACACCTTTGGGGAAGGCGTACTCCAGTAATCTCTGTGGTACATCCTATCACTGTGTAATGCTGAAGTGTAATAAATTAGTTAGGTAGGAGTTCTAATCCCAGACATGGCAAGTGCGTGTGTGTCTGTGTTTGCCATTCATATCCTGTGTGGAGGTGGCTGTGTGTGGGTAATAACTGGACTCATTGTGGAGCAGGTTTTGCAAATTTCTTATATGGTGGCCCTATTATATGTCACAATGTCCACCTTACAAGGATAATAGATGTAAAATAGCCGAGAGGCTTGGATGCCAATCTATACCCCTACCTGTGACATCAAGGCCTGGCAAACAGTTAACCCTTGTATTACCCAGGGAACAGTCTCAACCCATGTCTTATACACAAACACAATTGCCTAGGCAACCAGCGCTATGTTGGTAATACCCTACAATGTTGCCCACAGATAGTAACCATGGTGTGATTGCAGTGGACTATAGAGGGCATGACACCCTGTCCATCCATACAATTGGCACGTACATGCAGACATTGTGCCTTCCCTATGTTCCCCACTGGATGCCTGCAACACCTACGGTGCCATCAAATGTGACCCACAAAGGACATAACATGCCTTAAACACATAACCTGATAGACAGATGCCACTGACACCGGGGAATACCTGTATAATGCTGTCAATGAAGTTGCAGGATCAACCTGCTGTCCATTACCAGTTCCCGCCACGAGGCCATGACTGCAACATCTGATGATCTGTGTACACAACATGGGCCAGACACCCCAAGTACAGTTCCACATGTCACTGTGCATGCATGTGGGACATGTGCACATTGCAGACAACGTCCATGTCATGGACTAAAGAACACATACATGGCAAGCATTGCACAGCAATGGCCACACACAATAGTTACTCAGGTGACTGGATGGTGAATACATTACCCACCTGTGTGGGCCAGTCCAGATACTACACTCCTGAGCCACACTGCAGACCATTGTCATGTGGCCTGATACCAAGGTATACCCTTCACCTAACCTTGTATAGCCTTCTGGTACACACAACCACTACACAGCTCTGAATCAATGCATGCATGCATGTCAGTACTGGCACCCTGTGTCTGTGTGTGTGTGGTGTATGATGCTTTTGATCACATTCACACTCACTACAACTCCCATTGGCATACTGAAGCATGCTGGCTGGCATCAGACACCTTCACATACCCTTTGCCCATATAAGCTCTGGATATCCCCTGTGGTGCATGTGATACCTGCACATTACTGTATTGTGGCAAACTAACTATTTAGGAAGTGTACTGTACTCCTGACCCTGTCAAGTGTGTCAATGTGTGTGAGTCCCTGAGGGGGTGTGGCTTTGTTGACACTGACAGCTGTTCATGTGGACAGGCATGTATACTACACCTACCATATCACTACCATATCATTGTTGCAGATGCCACTCACCATCACATATACGTTTGGAGCGCTCCTCAACATGTAAGCTATGTGGTGCATGCAGTAACTGCATAGACCCGTGATAGCAATACATATGGGTTTGAAACCCTGTACTTTTAGGTGTGTGACACAAACAAGCTAAGGTTTTACTCTCCCACCCGCTCCCTGAATTACTTTGTCTCTGTCTCTCACTCCCTCTCTGGTAGATATGGAGAACTACACCTACTTTGCTTAGGCAGCAGCTTGTGTTTTGTAAATGATGTTCATGATCAGCTGATGGCCTCTGCATAAATTGCAGCCCTCCTCTAGCTAATTGTATGTGGAACAGCTGTGGTAACATTCCCATAGCCAATTGCATGGAAACACACTCCAATATCTAGGAACATTGTGTTGGTGTTGGGCCTTTTCATTCACTGTGAGCAGGACCTAGATCTGGTGTTTGGCAAAAAGCATCACAGATGGATTTGGGATTTACCTCTAACAACATACACTGGGAAGACAGGCCAGCACACAGAAGGGGGAGGTGCCTGACATGACTACAGAATGTAAGTGTTGCTATTCTGCATTTGGAGTAATGTTGGTTTAATAGGGTATATGTGTGGATATGGCTGGTCTACATGTTTTAATACCTGTCATGACAGTGCTATGTTTTTGAGGAAACTCCCATCTGTAGGGTCATCTGCAGACTGGGCAGTGTATGGTGCCTTTTGTTTCTTGTGTTAGTCAAAGAACATGTATCTGAGAACTGCAGAAGCATAGTGTGAGGATTGCAGTCAGTACATGGTGACAGCCATGAGAGTTACTGACTTCATATCCCTCATAGGACATAGGTCACAACAAACCTTGTTACAACAGTAAATGTATGAGGTTATCACAGCCACATGTCAATATTTGCCTTGTGTTTGTACCTGCAGCCACAAATCTGTCAAACTTTGTGCATATGTCAAGCAGTAAGAGGTGCATATGTTCTGTACACCATTATTTATTGACATCATATCTGATAAACCAGTGAGATATCAGACGGCTACACATGTTATGTATAGTAGGGGTTATATTTGAGGACATAAAATGGATGTTCTGTGGTTGCGTGTACAGTACTGAGGTCTGTGTACTTATGGTGATTGTCGACAGTGTGTGTATTGCGAATATGTACCTTGGCCTGTGTACAGACTGTGGTAGATGTCATTGTTCTTGGTCCTGTTCTATCTGATGTTACATGCTGCTCCAGTGTATGCTACCCTATCGGCTTACATGTTTGTAGGGCCAAACACACACATCTCCCATACCACAGACAGGCATTGGAC